>NW_021704546.1:14072-15359 GCF_003719485.1 Trypanosoma conorhini | reverse complement strand
CATAAGGTGAGATAATTCCCGGGACCCCCCCCCCATCCGAAAAATTTCGGGGTTCGGGCCCGGATTTTTTTGGAAATTTTTTTTCGAAAAATCGCACCACGTCCCCGCTGCCCCAATTTGTTTTTGCGATGCAACCGCCGGCGCTTGGCGTGCAAATCCCGTGTCTCAGGTGCGGCGGGGAGGACCTGGTCGAGGTTATCCGATTTTTTTTCGCGCCCCGCCCGCGGTCGGCGGCCCCGCCCCCCCTAAACCCTTCCAGGGAGGGACCCCACCCGATTTTTTTGAAAACGGGACCCGAATTTTTGGGTTTAAAAATTCGATAAAAAGTAGGAAGTCCTTATTTGCCCCAGTTGTTTTTAGGCTGCAACCACCAATGTTTTGCGTCTCTATTCCGTGTTTCGAGAGCTTTGGGGCGGACCGGGTCGGCCCTATCCAAAGTGTTTTGGGTTTTTGGGCGGGGCCGGGCGGCGCCCGCGCCGGGCCAAGGGGGGGGTACCCCCCCCCCCCTCCCCCCTCCCGGGTGGCGGACCTCCGAACGCGCAGGCCCCTCCCGTACATCATGGGGGGGTGGTGACGAGAGGGGGTCGACGGAGATTATGGAAGGTTTGCGGAGCCTGGGGGTGTGGATGCGCGCGTTTGGGGAGGCGGGGGTGGGGAATCGTGTGCGGCTCGCGTTCGCGCGTTGTTTTCCGCGCAGGCGCACCTTGCGGTGCCGATTCCCTCCTCTGTGCCCCGCCCTTTCCTCCTCCTCCTCCCTGCCCGGTGGTGTGGTGTTCAGAGTATGCCACTCTGCCACCGGGTGGGGAGGAGAAGAGGGGGGGGGGTGCGGGGTGGTGGTGCCGAGGCCCAGTCGCGCGGCCGTCGCTTTTTGTGTGACGGCTTTTTTCCACGCCCTCTCCGCCGGGGCCGTGCGTGTGTCTATTATATATAATATATATAATATGCATATGCGCTGCTGCTTCCGTAATATATATTCTCTTTTGCCCTTTGCGTCGCCGCCCTCTCGGGGGAGGGGTATATGTGTTTATCAAACCGAGAGCATATGGTGTGGGGTGTCCGTCCCCGCGCTTTTCTCTCTTCAGAAGGGGAGTCGAAACGCTGTGTGGATGCCGAGTCTGTGCGAGTTACGCTTTTCAACCGTACCAAAGAGGCAAAAACGCAAACACGGCGAATACGACGAACCAACCCATATCACACATGAGTGTGCGCCGCGCGCTGGCCCTGTCCTCCCCACTTGCGTTGGGGGACAGTGTGTTGCGTGTGTGTCGCCACCACGGACCTGTCGAT
>NW_021704546.1:12797-14047 GCF_003719485.1 Trypanosoma conorhini | reverse complement strand
AGTCGCGCGGCCGTCGCTTTTTGTGTGACGGCTTTTTTCCACGCCCTCTCCGCCGGGGCTGTGCGTGTGTCTATTATATATAATATATATAATATGCATATGCGCTGCTGCTTCCGTAATATATAGTCTCTTTTGCCCTTTGCGTCGCCGCCCTCTCGGGGGAGGGGTATATGTGTTTATCAAACCGAGAGCATATGGTGTGGGGTGTCCGTCCCCGCGCTTTTCTCTCTTCAGAAGGGGAGTCGAAACGCTGTGTGGATGCCGAGTCTGTGCGAGTTACGCTTTTCAACCGTACCAAAGAGGCAAAAACGCAAACACGGCGAATACGACGAACCAACCCATATCACACATGAGTGTGCGCCGCGCGCTGGCCCTGTCCTCCCCACTTGCTTGGGGGGGACAGTGTGTTTGCGTGTGTGTCGCCACCACGGACCTGTTCGATGCTTTCTTACGACACGCACATATGTGTATATATATATATTGTATATATATATGTATTCATATGCATCCACGTAACCGACATGATGGCGAGTGTGCGATTCTCTTTCTCTTTTGCGAGCCCACGTGTGGTATATATATGTGTGTATGTTTATTACTATGTATATATATGCGCCTTGTGCACGTAGAGGAGGGAGAGGACTGCTTCGCAGCTGCCCTGCCATATATATATGTATATATATATATGCGGGGTTCGCGACGCGATGCTGTTGCAAAATCACAAAGCACCCCTCAGACCGGACATTTATATATGTAGACGTGTGTGTTGTGCGTTTCTTGGCCAATAGCATACCAGGGGAAAGGGGCATATGTATATGTCCTGTTCGTGCGTGCTGAACTCTGTGTGGGCTGCCGTTTGTTTGCAGCTGTGAACACTTGGTTGAATAGAAATCGGTACTTGATTGTCGCCGCATTTCGAGGAATTTCATCCAAAAAAAGAGGTCAACTACCAACAACCGATGCGTTGTGTAGGCCTGGAGAGGGGGCAACACACACGCGTGCCCGCACGCACACGTGCACATTTTTTTATATGTGTGCATGTGTGTGTGTGCGGGTATGCGGCGTGTGTGGACTCTCTCCACGCACTATGTATATATATATATATGTACATGTGTGTGTGTGTTTGTGTTGCAGCAATACAGACACGACAACAACAACTCAAAGATCATCAATACACACACGTGACTGTGTGCCACGATGTGCAAGCCAAGCGCACGCATTTATATATATATATATGTGTGTGTGTGTTTGTG
>NW_021704546.1:0-1993 GCF_003719485.1 Trypanosoma conorhini | reverse complement strand
TCCTCCTCCTCGTTCTCCTCTTCGCGGGCGGGCAGCTGCCTGGTGTGCTCTGCCCCTTCTCGCTTGAGCGCATTGCGGCACAAAATGCCGCCGCAGCGAGGCGGTGACCCTTTTTTTTCACCGTGAGTGGGCGATGCCCGCGCGTAGCCGCACACGCACACACACACAAAGACGGAGAAGGGTGTGGGGACGCGAATGGCGGGTGCAGTGCGAAGAGAAGAGCAGCGTCGCAGTTGCCGTGTGCCCTGCACTTTTCACACACATACGCCCCCCACTTCTGCGGGGAGGGGCGAGCTTCGTCGTGGCGGGGCGCGTGGCGGGGCCGCAGAATGCGGTGCCGGAGGTTCATTCGGCTGCGCCGGCAAGGGGGGCGGTGGGCGGAGTGGCGAGGCCGCCCCCGTGTATGTGCGGCTGCCCTGCCCCGCACCGCGTGGGCTGCGTGGGAGTGCTCCGACGCTATCGCACGGTGGTTCCCGGCTGAACGCCTCTAAGCCAGAAGCCAGTCCCAAGACCAGATGCCCATTCTTCTTCTATACAAGAAAATAATCACTCTCAGTAGTACACACTCACACACACACATAGCTGTGCAGAGAGTGTGCACGCGCGTGTATACGCGTGTGTGCGCTGTGTGTGTTGCATGTGTGTGTGTGTGTTGTGTGTGCGACTGCGTTGTCTCTTGCGGTTTTGTGTTTGTCGTGAACGTGCTGCGTGTGCGCGCAGCTGTTTTAGGGAAGAGTAGAGAACAAGTGTGTGCGGGGGGGCGGCGGCGAGAGCGAGAGAGAGCGGGACACACCGTATATATATATGTGTGTTGTGTAGCACTACGCGACGACGTATGGCGGGGCGCGCCTCTCTCCCTCCTCTCTCTTTTTCCCCTCCACACTCCCCTACGGAAACGCGCCCTGGTAAAAAAGGGGCATATGTGTTCGGGGCCTTTTTGTATATTACGCGGTTCTTCCGCTGCACGCGAGAGCGAGAGGGAAGTTTATCTTGGTTTCAAAAAAATATACACCAACCTATATCTATCGAATCGCCATCCAAATCATCTGGTAGGCTCTGCCTGCCCTTGAAGGCGCCAAGTATCTTCATGATCACAAGACATTTTTTTTTTGAAACAAACAAGAAAACGCGCGTGTTTAACACACGCGACCTCTCATGCGTTCGGCGTGTGTACGCGCCGTGTGCATGTGTATATGTATTATATATATGTGTATGCGGGGGGTACATGCGCTTGTGTGCGGCGGAGGGGCATCCCAAACGCGGGAAGGCTCCCCATAAGTTTTTGTGGGTTTGATCGAAATTCCTGCCCGACGACGGCGGCACACTCTCTCTCGCGCGCCCCCACCCGGCACACCACACACGCACTCCGTGTGTGTGTGTGTTGTGTGTGGGGGTGTGCAAGCGAGACACACGCGGTGCGCTACATGTTCCGACAACGCAAACACGCGGCAACAAAAAAACAACACACACTTGCGTCCCTCTCCAAACGAGAGAACATGCATGGGCTGGCATGAGCGGTATGCTTCGCTTCGGCGGGGCTCGAGGGGCACTTTACGTCCCGAGGCGCTGAACCTTGAGGCCTGAAATATCATGCTCAGGGACTGAGGATGGAAGGAGGAGAGAGTGGGGAGGAGAACCCGACGGTCAGTCACCACCACAAACCGGCGCAAGCCGGGGAGGAGGGGGGAGGCTCGCCGCCGGGCTCGGCCCCCCACTTTTTCGGGCCTCCGAGGTGTGCGGCACACAGAGCAGCATACTCGCACGAACCGCGAGCGCTGCGCCGCGTGCGTGTACTGTGGGGTAGTGTGCCTTGGGGGCGAAAGCAAAAGGGAGAGAGGAGGGGGGGTGGGGTTGCGTGGGTGTGTGCGTGGAGACGGCACATCTCTTTACTGCTGGGTTGTTGTGTTGTGGCCGCAGGAAAGAGACGAACGGTCCCACACAAGGGCCGCGCAGATGCAAGAGACGGTGCGTCATCTTGCCCTAGGGTNTGTGT
>NW_021704554.1:0-15252 GCF_003719485.1 Trypanosoma conorhini | reverse complement strand
ATTGGGGGAGCAATCCCCCCCCCTCCCCCCCCAAAAAAAAAAAAAGTAGAGGGGGTTCAACCAAAAACGGAGAGCACGTGTCATACGGTTACGCTTTATTATTATTATTATTATATAATGAATGTCTGCTTTGGGTTTCCTTCCTTCTCCTGTGATCTTCTCGTAATTTTAGGAGGAGAGTCACGTTTGTTTCTTCTCTGTTCCATTAAAACGAAGTTTATTCCACTCGAGACTTGGAGAGGGCCCTCTGTTGCGTTCCCGCACTTCTCCCTTTGCTACCTGCTTGAGGCCTCCTCGGCACGAGGAGGCACCTTCCACGCTTCCTGCCATTGGTGCCCTCTTTGCCGGCTTCCCGTTGCGTGTGTGTGTGTGTGTGTGTGGTCTATGCCGCTTCTTTATTCCGTCGTAGTCTGCCGATGGCGCTTGGTCGCTTGTATTCCTTTGGTCAGAGTGTGTTGTTGCCAATTGGTGGCTTTGCCACTGGATGGGTGGCCTACCGCGCCGTGGAAGAAAAGCACCTCATTGACGAGAGCTACCTTAGACAGCTCCGTATGAGCAACCTCAAGTTGCAGCTTTATCTCCAGCAGCATGTGTTTCCTGTTGCGTTCACCGAGAAGTATGGTTACTCGGAGGACTTTCTCAAGACCATGATCGAGCGTCTTGGCAGGGAAGGCGGCAGTAACGAGGAGGCGGAGCGCTGGACATTTGAGCAGATCCTACAGGAGTGTGATCTACCTGGACAAATAGCGTGGCTAGAGGAGCACGTCTCGTACGACATTCCGTATTTTTACATTGCCGATATTTTTAATAGCTGGTGCATTGTGCATCGCTCCTTGTTTACTGCGGAAACCGTTGACAGGAAGAAAGAGACACTTTCGTCCCGGCGGGGCGGCAACAACAAGGCCTTTGCTTCGGAGATATTGTGCAGGGGGGTGGTAGAGAAAACATTAAACGGGGTGTTTCCGTACGATGTCGCGGTGCGGGCACTTTGTGTGCTTGCGGTGGGACACACCTCAAATGCAAAGCTGTTGTCACAACTCATCTCACCCTCAGTCATTGTGGAACGGTACGAGACCTATTTGAATGAGCTTGAGCGGCGAAACATGACCTCTGGCGATGCAATTTCCTCTACCGAAGTTGCTGCAGCGACGCTGGAGTTATTGCGTGCGTTGAATACTGCTTCAGTACATCAACGGTGGTTTCCATTTTGGGGTCGTGCCTCAACAGGTCCCTATCCTATCGCAGCTCAGCTGAATGGAGAGAAGTGGTGCGCATGTCTGGGAACTTTACCCGCGGGCACGGCAAAGCTATGCACAGATGGTGCTCTTATTTTTGCTGACATTCTCTCTGAGCGGTTTAACTGCCAGAGTGGAACTCAGCGATTGGGCGTGGAAGGTGGAGATAAGGGTTGGTAGCGGCCATGCATGGAGATGAGCTCAGGCGTCTATTTTATTATTAATATTATTATTATTATTCCTCATTGTTATTAATCCCCAGTTGGCCTCGCCGGTCTTCTTCCCGGCGTTTGTGGTGAGGTAGTGGCAGTTAATTTATCGATACCCACGCATGGATTTAGGTTTCCTCTCTTTGTATTTCTTCTTTAAAATTTTCTTTCCCTTTTTTTTCGCCCTCTTCTTGTTCCCTCCTCCTCGCTGGGCATCTGCGTTTGGCTTCCTGCCTGGTTTGTTTTGTGTTCTGCACTCCGCCCCGATGCGCGAGATATTTGCACCTGACAATGCGCGAGAGTGCGGGGGCAGGCCGTAACGTGAATGGCTGGTTGGTACGCCACGGCCATCTTTTGCCGTTAGCGGCCCTCTGTTTCTGCATCGTCGTGGCGACAACAGTGAATGTTGTGCGGGAAATTCGGTACGAAAGTGCGGCAAGGGACGAGAACGCCAGCGAGGACACCCCAAGCAGGGCAGGTACAACAACTACGACCACCACCCCTTCAGCGAGCGTCCGCGAAGTGGCAGGACAACCTGCGCCTTCCATGAATCCCGGGGATTCATTTTCGCCGGTGGTGAGAGCCGCGTTCGTGTAGCCGGCGCACTCCCCCAATGATATGGGCGATGCGGGAGTTGATTTGCCCCCAACTTGCCTGTTTAGTGAGTTTGAAAAGTTTTGGCTGTGTGGCGTTCACGGCGGGGAGTACGGTGGCCGTTTCATCCGTGCCGCGTGCCGTTTTGTCCTCCTGTGGTGCCTGTGTTGTTGTTGATGTCTTTTTTTTCGTAGTTGCGTATTTCTTCTTTTACCCCTGGTGAAGAGGCGTGTGGGGGGGACGGGGAGTTCCGCGGTTTCATGCCTCTTCGCGACTTTTCCTTCCTTTTCTCATCCACCGCCGACCCCATGTGGATATAGCAAGCGTGCGGACTGTCCTTTTTTTATATATATAGGCTGCACATCAAGGAGTTTTGTTGGTTTTAATGGAACGTGCGTGGCCTTCGGGGCCGCTGCCGCTGAAAACGCAGGCCATTCGTTTCATACCAGTGCTTTTATTCTCTATTTTTATCCTCGCCTGTGCACTTCTGGTGACTAATGAGCGGATGCCAGACCCCAAGATTGTTCGGCCACTGCCCGATATTCTTTTTGAGTTGTTTCCAAAAGTTGGATGGCTGGAGAACATGACGGATGTCGGCATAGGACTTCTTAACGCGCTTAGTATACTGGTCTTGTTTAAGTTGTACCTGCTCCATCGTCAGAGCGAGAGGCGCAATGAAATACAGCTTCCATTTCAGATTCCATTTGTCAGCAGATTCCTTTTTGGTGTGTGGGAAGGAAAGCATGATACTGGAATTGAAAAGCGGGATGTGCATTTGATTGCCTGGATTCGCTTCGTGACAACGTACTTTACGGTCCTGCTGTTTCGTTCACTTGTTATTGTCATGACGTCATATCCCGCGACAGACAATCACTGCCAGAACCCAGTAAAAATCGAAAATCCGGTTAAAAACGTGATTCTGACGGTGGTAACGCTAGGTTCTGGGGCAATTCACTGCGGGGATCTAATGTTCAGCGGTCATACAGTCAACATCACGCTTAGTGTCATGCTGCAGTGGGTTTATGGGCCCATGTTGCACATGATATTTCGGCCCCTGTCTGTTGTGTTGGTCCTTCTTAGTTTCTACTTTATTATTGCCTCCCGTTCTCACTACACCGACGATATTCTTGTGTCCTTCTATGTGACGGCTGTGACATTTGTGGCAATGCGTCACTCACCAGATGGGGCGCCGTGGCAACTGCAGCTTTTAATCGGCTGGTGGCCGTGCTGCGGCTCAAGCGCGTCCACCGAGGCTGGGGATGGAAACGCCGTCGTGGTGGCGGTTGAGGTGCTTTCATCATATGAGGTGGGCCCGCCTACGGTGAGTGTGGGGATACAAGAAACAAAGGCGGTTGAACCAACTCGGGCAAATGCTGCAATGTGATGGAGGAGTAACCAGAGTTTTCAGGTGAAGGGGACCTCCAGAGAGTGCCCTGCGCACGCTGACGCACACGCCTCCTCCGCCCCGTTATTCTGAGCTCACACAAAGTTTTGAAGTATGGGGCTAGGATAGTGCAAAAAAAAAAAGATGGCTTTTATTTGCATAATTATTTATGTACGTTTTTTTTTTCTGCTCTGCATTTGTTATTGCTTGTGAAATTAACGCTGATAACTAGATGATATACACATCTTAAGCTAGAAGCCGGGAGTGAGAGTGGGGGGAGAAGGTCGGTGCACGTGTAGCTATCCATACGGGGGCCTGCACTTCTTTCCCTTCGACCTGGACACCGCAATAGATCACAATCATACCTGTTGCCGGTGATGATGATAACGGCTGTGGTGGTGGCGGTGGTGTGGGCAGAGGCTACACTAACATCGTCACGTATGCTACCTTCTCTTTTACGTGTTTCTCTAGAAAGTTTTTTATTAAATTGGTTGTTCTTGCAATAAACCACCAAAAAGCAATAAGAACAGCAAATTTTTCTTATTATTATGTGTAATGGTTCCATCTCCGTCTCTGTCTTTTTCCCGTAAGACACTGGGTGCGGAGCGTGTTCGCTGGTACCGCCACAACCCCTACGGTCCCTGCGTTTCAGAGCCACTGCCCGCCATAGCTGCCGCCCCTGCCCCATTTGCCGCCGCACTAGATGCCCCTTTCTTGGTGGATGCCGGCCTGAACGCCACCCCACCAGTTGTTTTGCCTACCGAGGATGCAAAGGACCCTGTTTCTTGCACCGGCCTGGTTGGGTTCAAGTACGGAGTGAAAAAATTTCAAGCTCCTTTCAGCGTTAAGGTGGGAGATGCGTTGGTCACGGAGGGGGATCGCGGTGAGGACCTTGGCTTTGTCAAGCTCGTTGAGCCCCTCTCGAGCAAACCGAATCAGACCCGAGTAAAAGTGCTCCGCGCGGCCACACCCGAAGACCTTGAATGCCACAACGCAATTGCTGCAAAGGAGAAAAAGGCTCTCGGCACGATGTGCATGCTTGCATGGAAGGTAAGGTGTCCCGCCCACATTAAAGATGTCATGTATCAGCTTGACGGACGCAAGATTACAGTTATTATTGCCAGGGAATCAAGGTCGTTCGTCGATTTTCGACGCTTTCAGCGAGCAGCTTTTGAAGTGTTTCGTTGCCGCGTGTGGTGTGCGTACCTTGATGAGATTGTTGCACTAGAAGTGAATAACAATACAAGTACCGTTCCTCCACTGCCGCGGCAACGTGCCGTGCACAAGCGGGGAGGTTCCTGTTCAGGACGGACGCCCCCAGAAGCTTGTGAAATGACTGCCCATGCATAGGCACTAATGCATATCCGTGCATAGGAAAGTAAATGTGTGTGATATGCAAATTAACGTACTGAAGGGGAATTTGAAGAAAAGAAAGCGAAAAAAAGGGAGATAGCAAGACGGAAGGGGGTTTGAAGGCAGGGAGGGAAAAGAAGAAGAGAACCCAATTCTAGTGAAGTGACGTCATGTTCCTAATGTGCACTGGAGGGAATAGAATGAGGAAAATGGAGATAAGGGAATTAAGTTGGCGCAAAAATGTCCACCCTCCCTCTCTTTCACTCTATCTTGCTCTTGTTTCAGAAGGGCTGTGTGAGACAGCATTCATAATTTAAGTCTCTTTCTTTCTTGTTTTTTGTTTGTTTTGGTTTCCTACCCTTCTTTCCTTCTTTTATCTCCACTGCGCCAAAAAAAAAATGGAATAACTGTTACAGTTCTTCTTTTTGCTTTTTTGTTCATGTGTAATTTGAGCGCCATGGAGGATTGGCGGGCATTTTCATCTCTCCTGTGCAGTAATTTGTTGGTGTCTTTGGCCCACTCGTGTGCGCGGGGAGTCGTGGCCAAAAGACGAGTGGGGGTGACGGGTGACGGGTGGCGCAGCTGGCAACGGGGAACCGACATACGAACCAGGACAAATCGAGATTTTATTATACAGGTAAAGAGTTCCTTGTTTTTATTTTTATTTTTGGTATTTTGTGTTTTTGTTGTTTTATGCACATGCCTTACCTGGCGCAAAGAAGGGGGAAAGTAGGGAAAACTAGGGACACGCAAGTCACCCCGTTGGTGGGTTCACAAGTGGAGTTCTGATGTTTACAATTTCCTTGTATTTGTTGTTGTTTCCTTTCCCCTCTGCATTTTTTTTTTCATGGGTGGCGTGCCATTGTTCCGCAACCACTGCAAGTGCTGGTATTACGGTGGAGCAAAAGGACGGAAGAACAGCATTTTTTTCCCCCTTTGTGTGTTTCATTCCTTCTTTTCATGGGGTTGCAGTGTGTCCTGGGGGCAACCGCAGGAAGGAGGGTGCTGAATTTTTTTGTTTTCTTTTTCTTTTCTGTCAGTGTGCGTTTTACGGCAACCGACGTTGGACGTGCGCTCACAGAACGAGGAGGAAATGCACTCACGCATCACCACAACGTCCGACATCGTGGCGATGTGGGACTCGATGCTGAAGAGTGCATCCATACCCACTAAAACCCCCTTGGGCCGCTTGCGCGGCTGTTCGGAGATGAAAAACTGCGGGCGCAGGCCAACGGCGGAAAGCACGTTGTCTGATGGAGGGTCTCCACTCTATGCCCTAACTCCATCGAAGCATCTGCGCATTTTGACCTACCCGCATCACCACGTCCACTACAGGAGCGCGATATGATGCGGGATTGGTTCCCCTTGGACAGGGTACTAGACCTTCCAACACGCAGTGGCTCTCAGGAAGGACCGACTCTTAGCTTCCCCTCGTTATAACCGAGAGTACTGGACCCTGGCACCACGGCGGGGTGGTCGGCATCGCCAGGGGGAGGGGTGTGTGTGCTGAATTGATCTCTGCTCCATGTTTCTGCCCTCATTCTTTACATGTATGATATCTACCTATCCGCTGTTTTTTGTTTTATTTAGTGTTTTTTCCCTTCGGTTTTTTTTGCTTATTTTCCCAGCTAAGTCGAAATACTTTTTTTTTATGTGTACTTTTTCCAGGCCATGTGGTCTTCATCCCCTTGGCGTCGGCGCGGAGAGGAGGGGGGCGCCTGCATGCTTGCACTCGCCTTATTTTCCCCTGTTGTTGTTGTTGTTGTTTTTTGTGTTGCTTATTTTGTTGTTGTTTCTAATTTTTCTTTTCTTTTTTTTATGCGTGTGACTTTTTTTATTGTGGAACTAACAAAAAAAAACATTTTTATTTTTCGCGAAGCCTGAGTTAACCACCCTAGCGCTCTTGGGAGGAGAGGGGCGGAGGTGCGTAATGAATACGGAGAGGAAAGAGTGTGGTTGTTTCGCTTGGAGAGGGATGCGCAGGAATGGATGGGAAAGGAGGCCCACAGTACAAAAAAAAACGGGCGATCCTGACACGTTTCAGTAATTGACACGTTCTTGTTGTTCTTTTGTGCTTGCTGCGGCCTCATTGGTTTAGGTCCCTTTCCCTCCTTCTTTGTGCGTTTGTGTGTCTGTGTGTGTGTTGTTGTTGTTGTTTTATAGGGATGCAGCTCTGTGTTTCGTTCAGTACTTTTTGTTACCTGTGTGCAGGTGTTTTTTTTTGCGTTGGTTGTGCAACGGCACAAGGTAGGTGGAAGAAGAAAAGGAAAGAGAGAGAGAGAGAGAGAGGGGAGGAAAAAGAAAACGACAGCAATAACTGAGAGTAAATACTGTTATTCCTCCTGGCGCAAACGACCTGGTCTCTGTACGCCTAACTCCCTCTCTTCGAGGGGGCAACGACGACGATGAAATACTGCCGAGCGGGGGAGCAGTCTTTTTTGCCGGGCAAGTGCGTGGAAGACAACCACCCGATGAAGGACGGGCGTGCGATAAAGAGAAGTGTGTGTGTTTTTTTTGTTTCCCTTCTTTGCTTTGGGCAAAAATCCATTCCGACTATGTTGAGTTTCTTCTACTGTTTTTTTTGTTTTTGTTACTTATATGTATATATATATTCCCGCAGGCATGAGGTAATAACACACACACACATATATATATATCTATCTATCTATCTATCGATCTATCTATCTATCGATCAAGATATATATATGTGTGTCTGTATTTCGGGAAGATCTCTTCTGTGAGAGGTCTGCAATTTCTTCAGTCCTTGCCTCCGTCTGTCTGCCTCTAGCGGGAGTCACAACGATGATGCTGCACATACATATATATATATATATATGCGTTGGTATATGTCTATACATAAAGATGCGAACAAAAATGAAATGCTTCCTCCGCTTCTCTTCATTTTTATTTCGTTTTCTCCTTGTGGTGATGTAAACAGGCTCCAAATCCACGTTTGCACCCATAAAAAGAAAAAATATTAGGTGCACTGAAGGAAGTAGCAGGTGTCGCCTTACTTGTTTCCCACGTCCTCCCTCCCCCCTCCCCTCCTCTTCCTCGCTGAAGGAGGCTGGAACTAGGTGCGCCTGCGTGGAGCTGATTGTGTGATACGCCTCTGAGTGTAGACGTGCTCTGCACATTGCTTTGGCGTCGTCTTGAAGGGGGGAGAATAGGCGTTTTTTTTTATTGGTTCTCTCTGCCTAAGGGAGAAGCAAAAGTTGGTGGGGGGCAAAAGGACTCCCTCCGTGTCTGACGCTGTGTCGGTGTGTGTTTGGTGGGGGAGGGGCAGAGAGGAAGGGAAAGGCAAGGGCTTGTTCCTTAGCGGCCATGCAAAAATACAGGATTCTCGGAAAAAAAGGGGAGGGGACGTTTAGTGAGGTACTTAAAGCACAAGATATAGAGACAAAACGTTTTGTGGCGATCAAATGCATGAAAAAGCTTTTCAAGACAAAGGAGCAGGTGAACCGCCTGCGCGAGATTCAGGCAGTGCGACGGCTGCAACCCCATCCAAACATAGTTCAGCTCATTGAGGTGATGTTTGACCGATCAACAGGACGACTGGCGCTGGTGTTTGAATACATGGATATGAATTTGTACGAACTTATAAAAGGACGTCGTCATTTCATTGGTGAGGGGTGGGTGATGAAATTTATGTATCAACTTCTTAAAGGGCTCGACCATGCTCACCGCACGGGTTTGTTTCACCGTGATATAAAGCCGGAGAATCTCCTCGTCAACGAAGATGGCACATTGAAGCTGGCAGATTTTGGATCGTGCAAAGGCGCATACTCTAGACAGCCATTGACAGAATATATTTCAACTCGCTGGTACCGTGCCCCGGAGTGTCTCTTGACGGACGGCTATTACACGTACAAGATGGACTTGTGGAGTGCGGGATGCGTCTTTTTTGAGATTATGGCCTTGTTTCCTCTCTTTCCTGGGAATAATGAGCTGGATCAAATTCACAGGATCCACAATGTGATTGGTACCCCACCGCCTGAGGTATTAAATAAACTGAAGAGGTCCGGTACGCGCATGGATCTTGAATTTCCACAGAAGCAGGGCACGGGGATTGCGAAACTGCTACCGAATGCCTCACCTGAAGCCTTAGATTTGTTGACCAAGTTGTTAACGTATGATGAAGAGCATCGGGTAACGGCGCGGGAGGCGTTGCGGCACCCTTACTTTAAAGCGTTGAGGGAAAACGCGAAGAAAGCCAAGCGCTTGCGATTAGAAAACGAAAAAGCCAAGGCAATGGAGGCTAAAGTGGGAGTAAATATTCTTCCACAGCTTGGCAGCACGTGCGCGCAGACGTTTCAGTATACTGCATCTCAAACCCATTATATTTTGGGCACGGAAGATGCAACGGGAACTCAAACTACAGTGAACTTTGCTTCCTCATTGCCAAAATTGTACGACTAGTGGTGCATCGTAGAGGAGGGATTTCATTTCTCGATGTGTTTCCTCCTCTTTTATATTTATCAGTGTGTTTTGTTTTTCCCTCGGTAGTATGGGGATGCGTGCTTTTTTTTGTTGGTGTACGTCTGTGTTTTTGAATGCAAACTGCTGTTTATCCCTACGTCGAGCTATATAGTTGCTTATATGCCTTTACTTTCCCCCACTTGACTTGTTTTCACTTGTTTTTTCCCCTCTGCTCTTTATGCACCTTTTTTTTTTTTGCAACTTTGCCCTTCTACTTGTTATTGCTCCCTTTTTCTTTTCCACGTCTTTCCCATTTCCCTTTTCTTTGTGCTTTTGTATGTGGTTTGTCTCTCTTCGTACCACGCGCGAGTATCTGGGAGCGTGGGTATCATATGTGGCATCATTTCCGGCGCACTTCTTTTCCTCTTTCCATTCTTCCCACTTTTTTTGAGTTGTCCACCGGCGTTGGTGTTGCATTGAGGGTGCTGTCGTGCCTCTCGTTCGGTTCTTTTCTTTTTTTCTTTTGGGCGTGCGCGCCCCGTTCGGTGGTGTTGATGTTGATTTTGTTGAATGTGTGCAGTGGTGTTGTACGGTGCACGCCAGTTGTCGCGTTTCGTTGGGTAAACTAACACGGCGGAAGAGAGAGAAAGAGAGAGAGGAGGAGGAGGAGGATCAGCGCCAGCAACAGAAGCTCGCAAGGCTCTGTATTCTGAGGGGGACGGCGCCACTCAAGCAGTCTTGTGCCTCGTTCCTTTCCTTTCCTTTCTTTTCTCAGCCTTATCCTCTTTCTGGGACTGTCGGGGCGAAGACGGCGGTCTCGCGCGGTTTCTCGCCTCTTCTCTCTCTTTTTTTTTTCTCCCTCTCGCTCTCTGCCTGAATGCTTCGCGGTTGCCGGCACGACTTTACGCATTGGGGACGGCGCTTCATCTCCATCGGCGGGAGACGCACACGGGGCGGGTTCAGCCAGCCTCTTGGGAAGCAACCGCAGGTCAAGCAGGGCATGACAGAAGGCGTCCCGCGACGCATACCAGGAACCACAAAGGTCACGTACACAAATAAGAAGGGGCGCACATTCACTTTTTCAGTTCCGGTGGCAGAGCTAACGCACCCGCAGGTGGATATGACAAATTCGGTCGGGGGTTGGAAAGAAATAGACACAAGCTTCTCAGACGTTGGCGACATGGAGGATGAGATGCCATCACCAGTAGATGAGTGCCTGCAGAAACCCCCGGATGCGGATTCCCTACGTGAGCTGCATGAGGCGTTTGTTTCCTTTTGCAAGGAGTACGTTTTAATGGACACGACAGGCATGAAAAACCTGCCGTTTTATGGGGAACTCAATGTGGGTCCTGACTACGAGCATTACGATCGAAGACTAAAACGAAAGAGGCACTGGATTGCCATCCGTCATCGCTTTGAAGAGGTGCGTCGTATCCTCTGGCCCGACGAGGAAGCTGAGGCGGGGGAGCCCTCGCACGGCGCGCAGCTGAGCGTGAGACAGATGCTTGACGCGCTTCGGTGGCTTGAGGCTGCTTCAACCTTTTGTGTCCGAAAAGCGCATCCGGCGGACACGGTGGACGCAGAGGAGTTTTTGCCACTTGACCTTCACCGCGAAGTGGCCATTGTCGCCCGCCGCGCGCGAGACGATCCAACGCTTTTTAGTCTTCCCTCAACCGCATTGGAATTGTTCGTCACATGTGCCGCACTTTGTGTCAACCACAAGGTGCCTTTTTCTCTGTTTTTTGCGTCGGGCGACAGCGGCACTGACGGCGTCGCCGTGGGCGATGGAAGGTGCATCCTCACGAATGTGCCATTTGTTTACACAACACTTGGGGCCATTCGCATCATGAGCATACTTGGCGCTGACAGCAATGCATATGTATTCTCCAATTCGGCCGGGGCAGTTGAGCGACGCGGCAGCTTGCAGGGGCTCTCACGATTGATGAGTGTCGAGGCGTTTGGAGGAAAAGATGCGTTGGAAAATGTGGGGGAGGAAGAGATATGCACCATCATGCGTTTCTGTGTCGAGGTGAAGGAACAGAACGCCGCCTTCTTCGCACGCGACGCCGTCGACAACGAGGAAGAGGCGTCTTTTAAGGCGAGGTACGCACAGGTGTCTCAGGTCGCCTTGGCGCGATGCAAGTATCTTCTGTACCGCTTGGACGGTCCCCGAACGCGAGTTATGAGCGAGGGGGGTTATATTCCAGTTGTGGATCTCCAGCAGCACGCGGAGCGAACGAATAAAGAGGCTCTCGTTCATTATAACTTGGGCATTCGCAGTGCGCAAGGGCTGCGGCGTGTCGCGTTGGGCGCGCAATCGTCCGCACAGTTGGCGGAACTTGTTGACAGACTTGAGGCGCCCAACGTCCGTGTCAGCGGAAATACACTTTTGGTGGATTTGGTGCAGCACCTGTCGCACAAAGCGGCAGCAGGCAAGGTGTCCTTGACCTTAAAAGAGGTGAACACGCTACTGCCTCTGCTGGCGCGTATGCGGAGTGAAACAAGGCAGTTAGATTCCCGTTTTGACAGGCTGTTTAATGTCTTGGAGACGGCCATAGGAACCGCCATGCAGCAAAATCCCTCCGTGGAAGAAGCTGTGGAGCTCGTGGAGGGTCTTGCTGCCTGCAATTTTGTGCCATCCTCCTTTAAACAAGTGGAGATGGTCTTGATGCGTTTGATGATGACCCAAGCTTGTGGCTTGTCACAGGTAATAGGCATTCTCACGTCATTGTCGTCCTTGCTGAATTCGGCGGTGTCTCAAGTGTTACTGCAGACCGCGGCTTCTCATGCCGTAGCTTGCGTCAAGGCAAAAACTATTAGCAACACTGAGGTGGATCAACTCGTGGAGTTGCTGGAGGCGCTTGCATCCTGCCGGTACGCCGCCCTTCCGGGACTGGTCGCACTTTGTCGAGAAGAGTGTTTCTCATCGGCCCACGCATTTTCTTTGAACCGACAGTGTGGTTATGCTTCGCTCCTTGCCTCCGCATCTGCAGACATGCAACATGAAAATGCGTCCCTCTCCCAACAGCTGGCGGATGACAGTCGTCGGTACTTCATTGAATATGCTCGAAGATCACAAGCGGATGATCTGGATCGCTTTGTGGATTGCGTCATGGGCTTGGCGGCCGTCGGTTTCGGGGATGCTGCGGGGGACGAGGAGATTCGCTCCGCGTTAGTGTCATTTCTTCGTCGTCCCTGTCTTACTTTGCAACGATGCGCCGCGATGCCAACTCTGGCCATGACCATTCTATTGGAGGGTGTCTTGCTGTGGTGCGCTGCGTTACGGGTGTCGGCGACGGAGTTTGTCCGCCCACTTGAAGAGACTTTACTTGTGCGAATTCGCTCCTCCAGCGATGCAGGCGTGGCGTTAGATTCCGCGGAGGAGTTGGCTGAGTCCGTCTGCCGGGTGGTGGGTCTGCAACTCGCGTCGGAGGATTTGCGGAAGGCGGCGGCGCAAGCACTTGGAAAAGCTATTCTTTCTGCTGAAGCTGCAGCAGAGGCATGGAAGCCTGCAGCGCAACAGAATCGTTCGTTTGAGGTGGTGGCGTTGGCCAATGCAGAGCGAGAGAGTAATCACGTGAACACTGTTCTGCGTTATTGCGCGGCTCTTCAGCAAAGCGGTATGTCCCATCATGTGGAGGGGCTGGTGCTGTAGTGGAGACGAACTGGCATGGACAAATAGTTTTTGCTGCAAGGGCAAATACACACGCATATACATATTCCATTGCAATATATTTAAATATAAGGCAACTGTGTGCAAGGCCTTGTGGGGTTTGATGCCGCGTCGTCACATATATATATGTTTTCTTGCAGCTTTGAAGCAATGCTCCCAATGTTGTTGTCTTTCCTTGCTTCTTTCCTTATTGCTCTCTGTATTGTGCTCTTTTTTGCTGACTCCCCTCGGTACGACGTTGGCTGCGGTTTTCCAGTTCGTTGCGTGGCCGCTAGCGACGTGATGGAGGCCCGTCCGTCTGCGAGTGGCAGGCGGCCCTCCACAGCCTCCTCGCAATTGCGGAGTATGGCGCTTGCAAATTCGACTGCAATGGGGACGAGCAGCGGGGGGCCACTTAGGCAGCGGTTGCGTGGGTCACGCATCAATAAGAATATTTTGTGTAGTAAAGTCATGTACGCCGACGACTCTGATCTCATGGTGTCGCTGATGCAACAGGCATGTCCCAGGTTCCCTGAAAATGCCAAGCGTCCCAGCGGCAGCGAGAGCTGCGAGCAAACGGAGACCGACTCACAACTCTACATTAAGGCCCTGTCGCGCGGGCTCGATGAGGCGTTGGTGAGGAAGCGCAAAACGAATGCGAAGAGCCAATCGGCTTCGAAGGAGAGCGTTGCGTCGTGGGTGCAGTCCGGCAATGCGCCCAGTGCGACTCCTGCGGCGACGGCGACGGCGACGGCGACGGCGGCGGCAGCGGCAGCGGGGGGGGAAAAGGGTGCGCTGGAGGTGTGGATGGAGGGGCAGCGTGCGAAGCAACGCGTCACCCGCAGCGCAGAACCGTTCAGTAAAAATAGATCCTTGGTAATTGCCATCAACAACGGACGTTTTCCCAGAGATGCGAACGCTCCAATATCGGAGGCGGCTAGGAAATGGGAGAAGGCGCAGCAACCTCTACACCGCCGCCGCAACCACCGAGAGCGGCCGCGGCAAAAAGTAGAGGAAGAGGAAGACGACGATGGTGTGGGCGAGGAACGGAAGCGTCAGGAGGCATCGCTGTCGTCCCCCAAAGGCTGTAATGGGTTTCCGACCCTCTTGGAGAGGTTGAAGCGGGAGCCCGTGCAAAGTTGGCGGTTGATTCATAATCTCACAGAGGAGCCAGCGTCCCCCGTTAAGGGGCGACGAGAGCTTACGGGTTGTCGAACGGTGGACTCCATGTTTGTAGAAAGGTTGCGGCATAAATTTGACTACGTAAGTTACAAGGAACAGTTCGACCTGGATAAGTCCTTGGCCGCGCGGGATGTGTGCCGCTTTATGGTGATGCGTCATGAGACATCCACCAACGGCCAGCCCCCGCTACGCGCGTTGGCGAATATGTTTCAACGAAATAGAGCACGTTTTAGCGCCACGAAGCGTGAACTGCCGCCTGGCCCCGGTGAGGCTTTTCTTTGGAGAAGTGTGTGGATGAGAAGAGCAAACGAGATTGCGCTTGAGGAGGAGCGGCGACGTATCATCGATGGAATTCAGGCCTTTGAGCTTCGTGTGCCGGCGGCTTCCCTCTCCAAGGAGGCCGTAGATGGGATGCAAAAAGACATTGTCAAACTGTTGAAGCAGTGGCCTTGCAGTTACCGGAAGCGCCACAT
This sequence comes from Trypanosoma conorhini, assembly GCF_003719485.1. NCBI lineage: Eukaryota > Euglenozoa > Kinetoplastea > Trypanosomatida > Trypanosomatidae > Trypanosoma > Trypanosoma conorhini. The sequence goes on along the minus strand of NW_021704554.1, from coordinate 751 downwards.
CTTTACAAAGTTCAACTTCGTGGAGTGGGTGAGGGAGCGCAACAAACTCTCACCGACGGCAGGCACTCAACAACAGCAGTGCCACGGCCTGGCGGAGTCCATGGCCTCCCGTGCGGAGGCTTTATTCATTGAACATGTTTTGACCCTTTTGCCTGAGGACAAAGGCGTTCACGTCACTCGAAGGCCTGCAACCGCGCAGTAACGGAGAAAGTGTGTTAACTCGCTTCATTGCAGACACCGCTTTCCGCATTTGTCATGTAATTTAGTTTCGTCCACTTCCTGTGGGGCGTGGTGGTGGACGCGAGGAAGTCTCCACTGAAGATACCAGCCCACCTGGGGATCATTTTTTGTATGTTTTCTTGGTGGATGTGGGCGTTTTTGTAGAAAACTCCTCGAACGGGCGTGTGCCTTGATGCGGTTAGATGAATGTGCGAGTTATTTACTTGTGCACTTTTCTCTTCGCCAAAGATACCGCGTTGGAAAGCATTGAGTGTAGATTGTTTTGCCTCATTTTTTTTTCATATATATCTCCTCTCTCCGTCAAAAAAAAAATCCCCTTCTACCACTGATACATTTCATATAGAGAAGTTCGGCGATTGCGGGGGCTCAAAGAAGGCAGCCTTGTCACTTCGTGACGAGCTGGTCCAGCCCAGAAGAACGCTCGTGATCTCCCACTTGTTTGTACGGTGTGCGTCTGAGTGGTGGGCGAATATTCCTTGAATTATTTATTTTTTTTTGCTGGGGGGGAGGG
>NW_021704555.1:0-15243 GCF_003719485.1 Trypanosoma conorhini | reverse complement strand
CGCCGTGAGCTCTCTCCACATACTGGCTGCGCCGCCGGGCCGTTGGGGCGTCGCTGAGGGCTCGCTGGTGCCCATTTTGCAGGCCGACTGCGGCGGGGGCGGCATTGCCGGTGCCCGCCCGCGTGGCTCCCGCGGCACGCGCGTCACCTCCGGGGGCCAGGGGCCCGAGAGAGACGGTGGAACGGCGCCCAATGGCTTCGCCGCCGCGAGCTCCGCCAGACGACCACGTGCAACACGGCAATCCGCCTCGGCCCCCAGCTTCTCACGACAGAGGCCGCAAAGACTGGCTAGGCGCACCGTCACGTATTCAGAGCCGCTGGAGCAACTGCCGTACCGAGTCTCCCTCAAGGCCACCTCCTCCCGTAGTTCTGCGATGGCAAGGCGGTGCTCGAATTCTTCCTTCGCCATGTCACGTATCTGGCATTCTAGCTCCGTGTTGCGGCGGAGCAGCGAGGCACGATCTCCATATGGATCCATGACTTCCTGGAGTTTATTAAGCGCTATCAAGCTCTTCCTGTGGGCTTCGAGATGGTGCTTTGTAGATGTTCGCTCTCGGTTAAGCTCCCGTTTCAGCTTTTCCATCTCACTTTCCATCCATAAAGTATGGCGGAAAAATATCGGGTTTCCATCTGGGTTCATTGCCTTCTTTAGCCTTGCTACCTCCAGAGAAAGTTCGCCAATGCGTTCTTCAGCCTTAATCAGTTGCTGAATGACACCCTCTTTTCCCGTGAAGTCACTATTGTGCCGTCCCTTTTCCACGGCCTGCCACAGTCGTTCATTGCCGGGTTCCGCCGCTGAGGGTGGAGTGGATGCCTGCAATGGTGGAGGAGCATCATCCTCCACGTGTACTTTCGCATTCGCCGCGGAGTGCTCTGCATCCGTGGCGCTCTCCTTCTGCTGCCCATCCTTGTTCTCCGGCATCTGGTGCATCTCTCGTGGTGGCCCAATAGGAGTATGTAGGCAATCATGCGTCGCTACCTGCAAGGATTCATCCGGGGGGGCCTCTGAGGGCGTAGCGAGCACCGGCGTTGGTGTGACTGTTTTTGTTTGTGAAGTCAAGTAAACAGGGGGTGACGAGCCCCCGCCTTTCTTTCGTGTCGATGGCGTCAACTGGAGCGATAGATTGGTCTTTGTTGCTGAACTACGCGGCAGCGTCGTTTGCTTCCCGGTGGAGGCGGCGGGCGTATCTTTAGGTGCCTTTGATGTTGCTGTGGGAGCCTTGGACGGGGCCTTGCTGCTCGCCAGTCGTGTGGCTGGAACTTTGCATGCCGTTTCCTGTGAAGAGGAGCTTGCCATTCTAACCGCCCCGTTGCACCCACCACCACCACTTCACAGGCTGCAGCGTTCGGTGAGGTCCCCTTCCTTATTTACTTGTTGTTGATGCATTGTCCTCGCCGATGCAAAATATGGAGCGGAGTGGAAAGAGAAAGAGAGAGGGGGCGGCCACGTACTTCGGAAGAGACGAGACAGAAGCGCAAGGTGTGAAGTTCGCTTCTGTCTCGTGTGGTTGGCAAGAAAAACACACGCAGCAGCAACAAAGAGGATCAGAAGGCACACGCGCAGAGATATATATATATATATATATATAAAGAGAGAGAGAGAGAGACCCATGCATTGTGTTTACTATCTCTGTACATTCACGGTGCCCCGCGCGCTTCTCCGCTGCGCGTCTATGTTTTCCAGGATAGAGGCCAAGACGCGGCTGCGAGTTGTGTCGCCTGGCAAATCCAGTTGCCCGCTCCCCCCTGCGGGCCGCAGGCTGGCCGACGGCTCCACGCCCCCCCACGCATGGCCCAGTGACGCCCCTGTCGCAGGCAGACGCCTCTTCTCCACGCAGGTGGTGGGTTGTGACTGCGCCAGAGTGGCCATCACCCTTCGACGCAGCGCCGTTGGCTCCGCCCCCATCGGCATCTTCGCCCGCTGGGCGTGGGAGCGCTGAAGAATGCTGGGCGCGGGGGGCCGACGGCAGTGAATGGCGGATGAGTTCCCGTCGAGCGTCACATCCAACGCCCTGAACGCCTGTGGACTTAGCGCGGATAGCTCGGACCCCTGCAGGCGCAGCGGACCCGGCGCCCCACCACGCAGGTCCATCTCCTCCGGTCGGACCCCGCCGCTTTCCTGCAGGTGGAGCGACAGCAGGGAGTAAAAAAGCGAGCGCACCGCACTCCTCCACTCCGGCGGAGCCTCCCGGCTGCATTGACGGGGCGGGTGCAGCTTTGGCTTCTGCTGCTCGCCCTTGCCGCCTCGTGGCCGCGGTGACGCCGCGGAAGACTCCGGCAAAAACGACGGCAGCGGGTCAACCTCGCACGCCTCCTCCGCTCGAGCAGCGTGGGAGGGAAAAAGATGCCGGCGGGAGAGTCCTACAAGCGCGAGAGGCCCCAACTCGCCATCCGCATCTTCCTCGGCATCCCGTTCAGCGGTCAGGGCCCGTTGGGGCTCCCGCGCCGCCTGCGGCCCCCGCTGCTGAGTCGATGGCGCTTGCGCAGAAGGGGTGGCACGGTCACGGCTTGTCGAGGAAAACACACGACGCACGGAAAAGGAAGGCGGCGGCGGCGGCGGCGGCAGCCGCACAGCCGGGAGGACATCCGGACGATTGTCGCCCGGCGGCGGCCTGTTCGGCGGCGGGGGCGCGGTGCCCGCCGGTTCACTGTCACTAAAGTAGTTGTCCAGGCGGCCAAGCACGGCCTCAAGGTGATCTGCCACCATATCTTCGCTAACGCCACCCGTCACGCCCTCTCGCAGGAGCTGCTCCACTACTTCATTCACCGCATGCAGAAGCCGCGGGTTGTGAAGCCGCCTCTCGATCTCCTGCTCCAATAAGGCTTCATCTTTCAGCTTCCTTCGCAGCAGTGGGTGTGAGTAGATCGGGAATACGTGCTTGCCGATCCTCACATGCTCCACCGGATGCACCTCTGCTTGCAGCATCTTGTACACCGCACACAGCCTCCACCACTCCCACCAAAAGGGATAAAAGGAAAGAGAAAGAAGAAGGGTGGCTGCAACGAGAGTCCACACAAATCACAGCTCACGCAGCAGCAGCAGCAGCAGCAGGAGGAGGAGGAAACAAGAAAGGGGTGTAAGTAGCCAACTGCGGCAAGAGGCATGTGCGTGGTTTGGTGGGGGGGGGGGGGGCAGCATCCGCCCGCCGCGTGCGTTATCGAAGCAGAGAAAAAAAAGAAGAAAAAAAATGCACAAAGGGGCGCCTGTGGTGGTGCGGGACACACTCGGGAATGAAGCAAAAAAACAAACAACAACAACAAATGGAGTGGTAATTATAATAAAAGCCTCTCCAGTGCTCCTCACCACGTGTAGAACAGATGTCCATGCTGCCGCTCCGCCTCTCCCCTCGCTCCCCCGGACACGCGGAGAAGACGCAGTCAACAGCGTCACTCGTCAGAGCTGTCGGAGCTGTCGGAGCTGTCCCCGGTGAACTCATCTTCAGAGTCCGACTCCTTCGCCTTTCTTCGCCGCTTTGCCGCTGCCTTCTTGGCCTTCGGTGGCGCCCGCTTTGCCTTGGGCTTTGGCGCGGACTCCTTCTTCGCCGCCGCCTTCTTCGCCGCCGCCCTCTTCGCCGCCGGCTTTTTGGTGGCCCCTGCGCCGCCCTTCAGCAGCCCTTTTCCATCGTCCGCATTCTCCGCCTCCGCCTCGGCGTCGTCGGCTTGAGTGTCCACGCCAGCCATGTGCTGCAGCGCCCCCTTCACAAAACTCTCGGTGTGGTGCGTCTTGTTGAATTCCCGGGTGAAGGCCGACTTGACGGCCGCCGGTATGTCTCCCCCCGCGGCGTTGAGAGGCGAGGCCCGCATCTTTTTGAAGTGCGAGACGGCCTGAACAAACTCCCAGTCATCGCGCAAAATGTGGTACTGATCCATGACGCGAATGACCTCGTCGAGGGCCGCCTTTCCTCGCTCCACTAGCGGCTGCGTGAGGGCGCCCTCCCAGCCCAGCGGAATGTAGTCCAGCAGCGCGTCCTCCTGGTTGCCGCTAATGCCCCTCGTGTGGTGTGAGGCCTGCAGCGTCAGGCAACGAAGGAGCCGCTTATTTTTGTTCGCGCTGGAGTTCTGCCCAAGCCACGAGGGAAACTTCACAGGGCGCTGTCGGTCAAACGAAGCCTGCTGCCCGGAGAGAAAAGACTCGTAGTGGCCGCGGGTAAAGGCACAGGGCGCAATGCTGGAGAGCTGCACATGGGCACGCGAAACGGACCAGTTCTGCCCAAAGTACATGACGCGTTGCACGACGTCGGCAAGCGAGATGGAGTCGGCGGCGCGCCACGGCCTCCATCCAATCCCGGCCCTCGGGGTTGAAGTGAATGTAGTTTTCCTGCACAAACAAATCCACCAGATCCGAATTATAAAAGGTGGTCTGCAACTCCTCAATGGAGTGGGGCCTGCCGCGGGAGGTGCCTTGCAGCAGAAACTTTTCCGCCGCCTCAAACAAACCCACGTCACTGTCCTTCGCCGACTGCACGGCGCACGCCGCGAGGGCCTTCTGCTCCAGCGAGGTGCGATCCAGACACCACACCTGCAGGTTGTTCAACATGCTGCGAATATCGCTTCCAGACCGCTGAATGACGTCCTGCAGGAGCTGTTTCGAGAGGGAAATTCCTTCGCGGGCCAATACTTTGTCGCAGAGGTAGTTTGCCACAATATTGCAGGGGGGCCGGGTGACGCGGATGTCTTCCACGTAGTTCATGAGGGACCGCAGCTTCTGGTGCCAGCGGTCGTTGCAAGTGCACACAATTGGTATCTTTGTTGTCTTGATCATTTCTATAATCTCCTTCACCCCGCCAACGTCGCAGCCGTCCACTTCGTCCATGAGCAGAAGTATCTTGGCGTACGCGGAGGCGTTCGCATTAAAGGCGTGGTTGTTGATCGCAACTGTGACGTGCTCGCGGAGGGACTTGCCGCTGCGGAAGTCGCTGGCATTGTACTCGACAACAACGCGGCCAAGCGCCCTGGCCACCACGTAGACGGAGGTTGTCTTCCCCACGCCGGGGGGACCGGATAGCAGGGCGCCCCGCCTCTTGGCACCATCGGCGTCGAATGCCTCGACCCACGCCTTTAGTTTGTTCGCAGCCGCCGGGTAACACATCTGGGCGATGGTCGCCGGCTTGTACTTCTCGGCCCACGACTGCCCAACACTGGCTGCACTTACGGCCGCCACCATCGCGTCGAAGTTCCCACCCCCCACCCCAATAATCGTAGCTGCTCTCTTCAGCCATTTCGGACGGGACGCCCCCATCCCCACGGACACACAGACACAAGGGAAAGGAAGAGAAAGGAAAGGAAAGGAAAGGAAAGGAAGCAAGATACAGTTTTATTCCTGACGGAGGTGGCATGACAGTGCCCATGATGCGCCCCCACGGTGACCGCAGCGGCCGCACAGGCAACGTAACGGAGACGCTGACGTCAGACGCGGCAGCGCATGTGGAGGCGAGGGAGTTTATTTATACATAAACGTCCCGCGTGGTGGAGGTGGGGGGGCGGTAAACATGTATGTATGTACAGAAGCAAAAAAGAAAGAAAGAAAGAAAGACGGGACACCACACAGTCGCGTCTGAAATGAACTGCCATGCAAGATAAAGGGTGAAGCACACAGACAATGCGACATAGCTGGGGAAAGGCGACAAACAAACAGGCCAATCCCACTTTTCCCATCAATCACGCAGGTGCCCCGCGCCGCGCTACGCCCGTCAATTTAATTTGCTTCCAGCATACTGCCTAGGACTGCATCAACAATGAACAACAAGAATAACACACCCTCATTCCCATCTATTCCCCTCTCTACAACTAATTGGCAGAAAAGCAAACAAATATATAACACGGTGGGATCTCTTGTATGCAAGCAAAACGAGGGGAAAAGTGCAGCATCTCCCTACCTTGCTTTATACGGAAGCTGGATAACGACTGTTTGTACTGCATTCGTCTCGTCACGTGTGTTATACGCGTTTGCCGCGCTGCCAGGATAAGTGGCTATCGAGCTCCTTGGCTGCTGATTGACGGCAAGCGAGGCCTCTCTACTCGGTCGTCGCTGTGGCACCTCAACAACACGGTTGACGCTCGAACTTCGCATTTCACTGATTGAGTTTCTCGCTCGAAGTGGAATCCTACTTGGCGGTGGCGGATTGGTCCCTAGAGACATACTTCTCGGCTGCGGAAAAGCGTCGTGCCGAGTCAACGCTGCCTTCACAGCCGAGGGACTGTGATGTTTCTTGCCCTCGACACGACCACCGTCGCTCGTACGCCAGACGATCTCTTGAGACTCAATGGGAAGCCCCGTTATGGAGGCAGGTACAGAGGCGCCTCGGTGTTGCCCCTGCGGAACGGTCTGCGTAGGCAACGGCTTTGGCACCGGCACCGAGGACCTTTCTGGTCCCAGCAGAGAATGTGGCAGGTACGACACATATGGCATCCTCGATGCCGTTGACCTAGAAACACTCCGCAGGCTTGCATCAGGGCGTGAAGCACCTGTCACAGGCCTCTCTCGTGGGTATGATCGTTTGGAGAAGGAGTAAGCGCTGGCTGCCTCAGCCATAGGGACGAAGCCAAGGTCCGGCGTGTTATCGGAATGAATTTCTAAAAATGAATTCTGAAGCGAAGGGCGAAATGGTGCCGCCGATGCCATTTTAAAGCCGGGGGGCGGAGGTGGTCCTGATATTTGCCGTTGCTGCAGCAGACAGTGAGAGTGTGGTGTCGGCTGCTTCACCCTTTTGCCTTCCTGGTTTGTTGGAGGAGGATGCACAGACGGACCCGGCGGCGGGAAGGCTTTGGCTCGTAGCAGCGGCCCCACCGCAGCGGAGGCGCTTTTTGGAATATTTTTTGGTTTGACCTCCGCTGCCGCTGCCGGAATCGATAGCGGTTCCATGCCCAGTGAGCCGTCGGAGGAGCAAGTGTAGCTAGAGTACGTATACGAATCGGAGGAGTCCTCTCCATTTGATCGGGAAGGGGAGACCACCTTCTTCTCCTTTCCAGCACCCCTAGCCACCGCCCGTGGATTGCGCTGCTCGTGTGTGTGCTGCGTCATCTCGCCATGCCCCGGTGAAGCAGCGGCCTCCTCCTTTCGATCTCGTTTGGGGTTCCTGTTTCCGTTCCCGTTGTCGCGAGGGTCGGCATCACGCGGGCTTTGCGCAGCTGATCTTTGATCCCGCTGCCGCGTTGGTGACAATGCAGGGCTAATGCGCTGCACGCCTTGACGTCCTGCGGTATTGTCAGGGCGCAACGTATGTTCATCGCTTCCTGGAGGAACCGTCGAAGGCCCTCGTGCCAGCAGAGCCTGAGGGTGACTCCAAGACTCCGAGCGGCCGTTAGACGCCTTGCCCTGTTCTTGTGCCTCCACCGTGGCGCGTTCTCGTGGTGTGGCGGCCAAGGACGACAACGACGGCCCCGCATGCGTGGTTTCCTGATCAGAGGGGCTAAGCACTTTATTACTTGCACCAGCGCCGTTCGCATCCAGGTAATGCGGTGATCGTGGCTGAACGGAGTGCGTGGTATAAGTTGGACCGTGGGATCCGTAGTTGTTCTTTGTGTTGTTCTCCTCGCTCGCCGCGGGCTCTTGCTCCACAGCTTTCCCTCTACCATCTGCGGAGCCGGCGGCTGCGTCGGAGTTAGTCAGTGGCGGCTCCACCACCCGTGAGCGCAGGTGTTGCTCACGTTCTATGATGCGCGGCGGCACCGCGGCAAATGCACCATATTCCTCCTCATCGTAGTCCACGTCGTCCGGCGTGTGCGCCTCCTCCGTGGTGGCCGTAGGTGTTCCCTCAAAGCCGTTTCCCATGTAGCCCCAATAATCCCTTCGGTCGTAGCAGGAGCCCATCCCTGTGTGCTGGGTCCACGCATCCTCTTCTGCGGCGGGAGACAGGGCCGGGACGGCGGCCGGAGGCGAAGCGGAGCGTCGACGCCGCGAAGGAGCCTCCATGCGTGCGAGCGCGGGAGCCCTCCGGTAAACGTCGCCGCGAAAGTTGGGGTCGTAGTAGCGGTCATAGTAGCCACCCCGGGCACTCTGACTTCGTCGTGCAGGTCGTTCAAGGGATGCGCCGCGAATACTCGACAGCTCACAGTACGAGCGTTGCAGATCCAGTTGCCGGCGCGCGGAATAGTGGGGCGACTCACCCGGTGACGGTGCCCGGTGACGGTCACCGTAACGCCGGCGCTGCTGCGCCCCACTGCCTGCCCGCCTGCCCTGCGCCACGGGCGGCGGCGGCGGCGGCGGCGGTGAATTGACCAGGGCGGGCGACTCAATCGGGGGCCGCATCCTCGGGGCCCGGTGCTCACGCGCCCGATGCCGCCGGTTGACGGAGGGCTTCTCCGTGTGGTCGTTCTCGTGCGGGGCGGAGGAGGCGTCCTCGTCGGAGGGGCGCGGCGACCGCAGAGGCGGCGGCGGCGCGCCGAAATCTAACCGCCACCGCCGCAGCTCCGCCGCGGTGCACACGGAGGACGCCGGCGACGTGCCCGCCGTGGGGGGCGGCGGGGCCCACACGCCCCGCACCGGCTCCCCGTGGTTCCCCTGCAGCCCCGCGTCCCCCGCCGGCGAGCGCAGCGGCGCACTGAGCCGCGTTTCGCACGGCGGCGGCGGCGGCGGCGACGACGACGACGGTGGTGGCGACGGTGGTGGCGGTGGTGGTTGATGTCGTGGCTGGCCGCGGGCGGCGGGGCGCGGCTCGCGGCGGGGCGGGCGGCTGAAGGGTTTCAGGCCCTGAACGATGGGGGAGAGGCGGCGCTGGTGCTGCAGCTCCATGCGCTCAATGACCGCGTCCACGTCGGCCGCCTCGACGAGCTGCCGCACGAGTTCGTCGTCGTCGTCGTCGTCCTCCGCCTCGCCGCTGCGCGGGAGGTTCGCGGGCAACGGAATGCCATGCGCGCGCGGCATCCTCGGCAGTCACCGCAGCAGTACCCAGGCCCGGTGGAGTGCCACCCCTCCGCGTCTCGTGTTGCCGCGCACACGCAGGACAACGCAACAACAACAAATAAACTACACGCACGCACGCACACCGCAGGCGGCGAAAGGAGATGAATCAGAAGTGAGAAGGCGGTTCACGGCAGCAGCAGTGCACGCCGGTGGGCGGGGAATGACGAACCCACACAGAGAGAGTAAGAGAGAAAAACAACAACAACAACAACGACCATTCGTGTCAATACTGGCAGTTGAGTCTATGGAAAACGGAGGAACAGAAAGAAGCAGCAATGCAACGCAGCGACGAAAAACAAAAAACAAACAACAGAACAAATAATAATAATGGACAGGTTCGTTGTCTCCTCCCGCTTCCATTCTCTCCTCAGACAACCTTTTTCAACACCCACGTTGCGAAGGCGCGCAACTCGGTCGCCGCCGGAATGCCCTCCGGCTCCAGTTCCGCCAAAAAGAACACAACTTTGGGCACAGGGCTGCAGGCAGGGACAGCCAAGAGCACAACAACGGAGCGGCGCCCGCGAAGCAAAGAAAACGTTGCGAGTCGTTCCACGCCGCCGCCACACGCCTTTCGACACCGCCGTCGGAGCGTCAGAGCACTGAGTTCCACCAGGCGTTGCACGGCCGTTTGCGTGTGTCTCGGCCACAGGCTCCACTCATTGCTCACCACTTCGCTCGGGGCGGTCTGGCGGTAACGGTAGAGGCAAATGTCCCGCGCTACCGTCGTCGCGTAGCTGGCGCCAGCGCAGAAGTGTGCGAAGAGGCCAAAGTGTCGCACGCCACGGAGAATACAAGCGGACGCGGCGGTCATAGCAGCAGCCGCCGCCGCGGTCGTAGGAGCAGGACTGACGGTGGTGCTCGCGGTTTGGCCTTCCATCATCACTTGTCCTCCCGCGGTGTGCAGGCGGACCAGCGTGGCAAAGCGCGGGGTTTCTAGTGTCCTGGTGATGAGCTCCGTTACGCCAGAGACGATGTGCGGCATGGGGGCGCCAGTGAAGGCGTTCAGTGCGGCCTCCATGTGCAGCGCAATGATCCACCCGCCTAACGAGACAAACGCAAGAGTGACGGCGGCCGTCTGTTCCTTTGCGTCCTCATGTTGCCGCACGTAACCCGCGGCGCGTGGCGCCTCTTGGGCGGTCTGCCGGTGCATTGAAAGGCACTTCACAGTGATGGGCTGTTGCACCGCGGTGGCCTCCCGAGAAGCCAAGCAGCGATCCGCATACGCCACAAGGGCGGCTGGCAAGAGATACGCCTCGAAGTCGTCGCCGGGGCCGCTGTTGAAGAGGGGCACACCGCGGTACCACACCGCCGCCGCCGTGACCACGAGGCGTTTGTGCCCACTGCACACTCCGCCGCTGGCGAAGGCACCGCTGAGGGAAACGTAGTCGGCGTAGCTCGTCGCCGACCACAGTAGCTGCTGCAGTGTGCCTGACAGGCGGCTGTCGCTGCGCGCCGGTGAGGGGCGCTCGTGGCACAGTCGCTGCGTGGCGAGAACGACCTCCTGGCCGCCTCGCAGCAGCGCTGCGGACGACGCCGTCTCGTGGTGCTCGCATTCGCTTAACAATTCCACAAATTCCATGACTTGTTGCATGCGCCTCCGCACCGCGTCCTCGACGGCCCCCGCGCTCTCGGTTAGGCGCTCCCGCAGCGGGTAGTACGTCGGGACGGAGGCAACGGCGGCGACGCTTGTCGCTATTTCATACCCCCGCACCGCCGTCGCCAGGAGAATCTGCAGCGTCACCGGCCCCAGCCACCGCCACACACCCGCCGGGACGGTGACGGCCAACATGTAGTCCCCCGCCTCCACCGGCTGCTGGAAGAACAGCCGGTCACCGTTTTGCAGGTGGAGGTGTGCTGAGGAGCGACGCGAACCCCCCGCGGCGATGGGGCGACCCCGCACGAGGGCGGGACCCGCCTCAATTTCACGCACAATATTCGCAGCGCCGTAGTAAAGCCTCGTGAGCAAGGCCCTGGATTTGGTGTCCCGCCCTTCCGCACGCAGCTCCGCCTCATCGTACAGGGCGTCCCCCCGCTGCTGCATGTGGAACTCTACGTGCAGCAGCGGCGCCACCTCGCCGTTTTTCTCCTCCGCCATGAGGCTGACGTCAAGGGGCGCCAGGTGCACGCAAAACCGCTCCGCCATTCCTTCTTGGCTGCCCGCTCCCTCGTTAAGTCAGTCGAGATTAAAACCAAAACATTATTGTGCGGGCATGAGAGGAGAGGAAAGGGAGAGATAGAGTTGAGCGTTGACATTAACCGATGCAGCAGTGCCCCACCGCCCACGCCTCCCCTTTTGCGCCGGCATGCATCACCTCATTTCCCTCCCTTCCCCCAGGCTCGCCACTGCAGTGGGTATGCTTCCACCCGAAGATAAGTGTACAAAGGCTCCTCCTCCTCTCTAGCAGACGCAGATAAATAAGCGCACCAAAGACAATGGCGTCTGAGGGGCAAGAAGCAACAACAACAACAAGAACAAGAACAGCAATAAACTTCTCAACGAGCATCCCCGCTCCTCTGGGACGCCTCTCTCGGAACAGCTCCGAGAACTTACGCGGGAAGAAGAAGAAGCTTCGCGATTGCGGTACGGCCTCACCGCGCGCCCCGCATACTGCTGCACTCAGGTGTGCTCGCCAAAACACGCTCCACCTCCCGTACCTTGCGCCGGCTTTGCTCGATGTACGCCTGCAGCTGCGGGCTCGGAAAGAATGAGGGGGTGCAAGCGGATAACGGCGGGGCGGCCGCGGATGCAGAGACAGTGGCAGTGGCAGGGAAACTCCCCGCTGCCCACCGGCCCAAATCCCCCACCAAGTCTGTTTGCCTCTTCTCAGGCCCTTTATCCACAACGTCGAGCCCTGTCGCAGGGACGCCGTCACCGGCACGAAGAGTCTCGCTGCGCGGTGGTGACAAGGAGGAAAGCACGGTGTCGGAGGGCGTGGCTTCTCCCTCCAGCTGTGGAGCGTCTTCTGCCCTAGGGTTGGGGCTGCGCCCCTCACCAGGGTATTTTGGAAGGGGGAGCGTATTACCGTCCTCGTCATCGCCGTCGTCGTCGTCGTCGGACCACGTCAGGTGACTGTCGCCCGCGCTGCCCGGTTTGCCCACAAGCCGCTGACGCCCACGCCGGGCAAACGCGTCCTTGCCAAGCGGCAGACGCCGACACCGCGCCCCTGGCAGGGTCGGCGTCGTGAACTTCTGCGCTCGCATCACTCGCGGCGGGGGAGGAGGCGCATGCAGCTCCTCCGAGACCGCCCTGTACTTTCGTCGCTCTTTCCTATTGCTGGCATCCGTCGGCCGCATGAAGCGCTGAAAAGTTGCTGCTGCAGTGCCCCAATTCCCCCCTCTTTCCTGTCGCTGCGGCTCAGTGCCATCCAGCGGCGTCTGCGTAAATGCCACGCGCGCACGACTCTCATTGCTCGACGGCAACGCCTGGCGCCCACGACGCCCGCCAACGCGACCTCCGACGACGGGTGCCGCGTTCCACCGCGCCTGACGCCACGGCGGGGCATTGCCCTCACGCTCCTGGCTTTGTACCAAATCCTTGTTTTCCTTCGCAGGCTCATGCGGTTTCTTCCTATTGCTGCCCTGTTGTTGTTGTTGCTGCTGCTGTTGCTGTTCATCGTGGTAGACTCGCTGCCGCTCTAGCGTCTTTGACAATTCGAGCATCTCGTACTGGCGCAGGCGGTCCTGGTGGAAGCGTGCATGCAAGGCCTCCGTCAGGTTGATCTCCTCCTGCATCGCGTGGACCATGAACATGACGTGCTCGACAATGACGGACTCCGACACACCTCTGCGCACGCACTCATCGATAAAGTCCACCACGAGCGAGCGGGTTCTGCCGCTGCCGTTGCATGCTGGGCTCACCTGCACGAGTTCCCCCGCTGCTGCTACTGCCGCAGCCGCCGCGGCGCTGGACTGCCGAAACGCCATCGCCTCGTCAGGGTCGTTGAGGCCCCCCAAAAGACTACTGTTCTCAATGACGACACCCTTGCCGTGCTGCGGGTGCCCGCGTGCGCCGCGCGACGGCGACGACGACGTTGTGGCTGCTGTCGCGGGCCGAGTGGCGGGAGGGTTGGAGGCGGCGAGCTGCTTCTGCAAAGCGGCCCAGTAGCTTCCCGGGGCGACGGTGGCATGCATTCCACAGGCGCACCCTCCTTCCGTCCTTCTTTCCTTCCGAGCAAAAGATGGTTCTGGCGGCGCAGCGCCAAACAGAGCAAGGCGGAAGTCGTTCACACTTGCAGAGAGAGAGAGAGAGAGAGAGAGACGTCTAGTCGTTGCAGTCGCATGGACACGTTCACGGGTGGGCGTGTCTGCGTGCGTTGCGGGGCCCATGCAGGGAAATATGGGCACCTACTCAGCCCAATGCCGCAGTTGCGCAAACTTTGCCTCGCCACCCCCCTCCTCCCTCCACTCCACTCCCAACTCCATCACTTCATACAATGCACAGACACAAAAACGACATACGCAGCTGCACACTTGGCTCACAGCAGACCTTTTGAGAAAACAGACTCCTTCAGCGAGATGGCCTTCTGAATGATGCTGCCAGCGTTGATGCGCGGGAGGTGCCGCAGCCGCTCAATGATGCCGGACCTCTCACACTCGAGCAGCACCTCCGTCATCTCCGCAAGAATTGCCAGGCAGACGTACGGGTGCAGCGGGCAGCTCAGGTGCTCCAGCGCGCCTGCCAAGTGTACGTCCCAGAGGCGCAGCAGGTCGTCCTCATGCAGCCGGCCGGCCAGAAGTGTCCTCAGCATCCCCGGCACCCACTCCACGACAGTGACGCCCTCCGCCACAAAGTGGCGGTAGAGGTCAAAGTTCGTGGCGCGAAACAGCATGAGAAATGCACCGCAGTTCCTTTGCAGACACTGCGCACTCTGCAGCACGTTTCCGTGGTGCGTCAGCAAGTGGTAGAGGGAGGCGGTAGAGAAGTAAATATCCCGCGCCGTGCTATGCACCGACTCAAACACTAGCGCCAGGTCAAACAAATCCTGCACTTCATCGGGCGACGCCTCTGAGTTTGTGACGTGCAGGGCCTGCCACGCGGCCTCCATCCGCTGCCGGCGCACCGAATTCCCTACAAACCGCGGCAGATACCGCAAGTTGGCGTACAGCTTTAGCCACGCCGCGTAGCCCACGGAGAAGTTGCGGCCTGAGCACAGGTAGCCGTTTGCAAACTGGCTCTCCTGTCGGGTAATCAGTGGGATGCTCTCAGCGTCATGCGGCGTGAGCGGTGCCAGCGGCTGCATGATGCGCCCCTTCACAGATGGTCGCCGCCCGGTCTCATCCGAGGCGGCAATTCGGGCGAAGGTCGACAGCAACTGCTCAAAGTCCTTCTCCTGCATTCGTTCCAGCGACATTTCACGCGACTTGTCCACAAAGGCGACGCCCAGTAGGTAGAGGTAGACAGGGCTGCGGTACAGCGGCGGAATGCCGGCCCGTGAGGCCTCACGCAGCTTCGCAGGATTCACCGACACCTCGGCGTCAAGCAGCTCCTCAAAGCTGCGGGCCAACGCGTTGGCCCTGTCGTTGCTGACGCCGTCGCCGTCATCGCCGTCGCTTGGCGCCCCTGCCGTCGCCATTGCCGCCGTAGCTGCCGCCGCCGCCGCCGTCGTCGTCGTCGTCGTCGTCGTCGTGTGGATGCCGACGTCGCGGTTGAGGAAGACACCATCCCAACATCCTCCCGCCCTGGCGGAGGTTCCGTGGTGGACTCGCGCGAGACGTTCGCCTCCATTCTAACACTCCGTGTTTTCTGTCCCTCTTTCACCTCTCGTCGTCGTGTGCCGCGGTGCCCCCCTCTCCCCACCACCAGTAGAAGACACCACCGAGAAGAGCCAGCAGAGAGAACAGCGAGAAAGCTTCACTCCCGTGCAAACACCGCTTCGGCACGAGGCCGGCGCGTTCGCAAGAACCATTACACACACACACACAAGGGCGCGCACGCACAGGGGGAAAAGGGAGGATGTTAGCTTTAAGATTCAAAGAGTAATGAGACGCCACACAGGAGAAGCACAGGGAGTTCATGCTTCCTTCGCTTGGCTGTCCACCGCCGTCTGTCAAAGGGGCGTCTCTGTGCCTCTGTGTGGGTGTCGGGCAAAAATCGGCGGGGGAGGGCCGTTAGTTATTATTTCCTTTCCCCTTTACGGGTTGCAGAGGAGAGAAGCCACACCTCCCACCCACCGGCAGTCAGCCTAAAATCCATCGCCTCCTGCTCCTCCTCCTCTGCTGCCCTTCCTCTTCGCCTCGGTTCTTCCTTCCCTTTCCTTCTTTCTTCCGTTAGTTTGCCGTTCCTCGGAGATGTATCATTCGTTGCCCTTTTTCTTTTTTTTCTCCATCCCAGCCGCCCGCGTT
>NW_021704553.1:0-15255 GCF_003719485.1 Trypanosoma conorhini | reverse complement strand
ATATGGTGTATTGTGCGTATTGCCCTGTATGTTTAATAGTCACTCTTTTTTTTGTTCTTTTTTTCCCCAGCCTGGGGCTGCACTGCATGTGTGAATAAAAGAGGGGCGAGACTGATCCCTGGAAGATGTTTGCCTAGAGGATGAAGACTACACGTATTGGGGCGGGGTGCGCCGCGGCAAGTGCCGGCAGCGCGCCACTGTGGCGGGGCTTATAGTAGTCATTACTAGTAATTTACCCCCCAATGGGCACTGTTGCAGACACCTCCCTCCGTGTGTGGCTGGGCGCACTGCCACGCATTCCATGCCTACACACATCTGCCCTTTTTTTTACCCCCCTTTTTTTTTCTCTTTCCCTTTCACACACATACGCTTTCTTTCTCTCGTGTCGGGGGGGGGGAACTCTATTGCGCCCTGCCCCTGCTTGGTGAGGGATGCGTCGCCCGTGCGGCGCAGATGCGTAGAGAAGCGGATGTCGAAAAGGGAAGAGGCGACACCGGCGCGCCCACGGCGACGGGGCACGTGCGCGTCCTCCACCTGGCGCACCCCCCAAGCGACCTGCGGCTCTCGGAGGCCGCGCGAC
The DNA here is from genome assembly GCF_003719485.1 of Trypanosoma conorhini. NCBI lineage: Eukaryota > Euglenozoa > Kinetoplastea > Trypanosomatida > Trypanosomatidae > Trypanosoma > Trypanosoma conorhini. Next base: position 14,675 of record NW_021704553.1, on the reverse strand, counting down.
AGGAGGCTGTGACGCTGACGCTCCCGCCCACAGACGGCGGGGGTCTGGCTGGAGTGACGGTGAACAGCGTGGTGGCGGCGGCCCGGCGGCAGCTGCGCCTGGGCGACGCGGCGCTGCAGCTCAGCCTGCACGGCGTGGTGCTTCCCCCGCAACAAGACGTGGCGGAGATGCTGAGTTCCGTTCCGCGCGCCACCCGCCAGCGCCTGGTGTTCCTCCTCAGCCCCAGCCATGCCGTGGGCGCCGGCGCGAAGGGAGAGGAAGCGATAAAAACGCCAAGGCAGGTCATGTTTGCGGAACCGCCGCTGTCGGCATCACCCACGCAGGCGGCACTCGCGCCCACGCGTAACGGCGAAGCAACACACTCGCCCTCGTTGCACGCCGCAGTGGACGCGGCAAGTGGGAGGGAGTCGCCGGCGCCGCAGTGCGTGTTTTTTGAGTCGTGGCTTCATCCGCACCGCTGTGGCCGCTGCCAACGGGTGCGGGCGCAGCACTGCCTATTTGCACCCACACGCCAAGAACGCCTCCAAAGTGGCATGACTCTGGCGAAGAAAACGACCCGTCCGCAGCGACGCCAGAGCCCAGAAACAGGAGTCGCGTTGCAGAAGTTGGTGTTGCCGTATTATTACGCCGACCCACGGCAGTGGCGGCCGCAGCGTGGTGAACGCTATCATGGGCACAGTGAGACATGCCACGACTTCTGCGCATCCTGGGGCAACCCCCAGCTGTGTCGCAACTGCCAAAGACCCAAGGAGATGCATCAGGTAGATGACAAGCGTGCGGTGGGGCGGCCCTCGGCAACGCCTGCGAGGCGGCAGCGCAGTCTGGAGTCCTCCTTCGTCCACGCTGCTGGGAATACATCCCCACCAGCGTATGCTCGCAAGGCGTGTCCGCACCTTGTCCCGTCCTCGAACAGTGAGTACTGCACGGCGTGTTACTCGCGGCGGGTGAAGCAGATTTCCCAAGTTGAGCGGTGCTCCCCGCTGATCCACGTGACCCCACGGCGGCAACGTGCCTCGCCTGCACGTGCAAAGACGCACAGCCTGGAAGACTGGCTTGCCCTCCCCTCGGCTGAAGAAGGGACCGCGACTGTGAGAAGGGGCGAGGCCCGTAGCCGCGTTAACACGAAGCGAGGCAGGAAGCAGCTCGATGGCGCAGGGCGTGGGAGGGGGTTGACTCTTGTGGAGGCGCGTCCCTACCTTTCCTTTTCCTCCTCCTCTTCCGCCTCCTCTTTTGCAGGGCCGGGGGCGCCCCCCGTGGCGACGGTCCCCAAAAGACGGAATAACCGCGGTGCCGCCGTAGCAGATATCCCCTGGGGCCTTGTGCTGCAGTACACTACATTGGATGAGCTACGGGTGTGTCGGAGTGTTAGTTCCGCCATGCGCACTGCCGCCGTTCCACTTATTCATGAAAATTGCACATACATTCTCAACGTTTTCGATGTTCCACGTCGGAAACGTGAATTGCTCGTACAACATGCCGATCGCTACGCCTCGCTTATTCTGGACGCACTGCGTCAACGCACGCCGTGTTATGCGCCCATGGATGCCGCCACGCATCCTCTTCGCTTCCGCCGCTTCTGCCTCTTGCGCTTTCTTGCGGCGATGCAGGCCTTAAGCTGTGGAAGCGAAGACGGCGTCGTGGAAGCGGCGATTCAGCTAGGGAGAAACCGGGCGTCACCGGCGCCGTCGGGGTATCTCCTTTCTTTTTCTCCGACAGGCCACGTGTTGGCTGGTGGGAGGAGCGGGAAAGGGGGAACGGTGGGGGACGCGTTCGCTGCGCAGGAATTTGCCCACGATGCGGCAGCTAAAACTGCCTTGGTGCCATTTATTAAGAGACTCGCCTGGTGCGACCCCGCCTCACTGTCGCGGGCGGCGGTGCATGGCATCGTAGACGCATTCGAAGCAATTTCCGTGGCAGCAGCGGCCTCCCTGGTGCACCGCTGCGACGATGGACAGCTCACCGAGGTGGGGCGGGACACGCAACAAACGCGCTTTTTCTCACTAGAAGAGTTTTTTGACAAACATGCACTTCTGCCGCTTGTTGACTTTTTGCAGACGGTGGAGGTGGTGGCGCAGATGAAGTGGAAGACGCAGATATTTGTAGGCGCGCACTCCCACGACCACCACCTCCACCGTCGCTTGTGCCATTTTGCCGGGTGACGAGAGGACGCCACGTGGCCCGTGCGCGGAGACACACACAAACACACACCACCGCTCACGCCCCACTAGAGGGGGGGGGGATTGTTGGGAGTTGCGTGGAAGAGCCGCATCAAGGCGTCTTGCTCTCCTCTACGCGTTGCAGCCTTTTTCATTCTTTCTATTGTTTTTATTTTATTGCAGGACGCAGGCAAGTATTTGCTTTGCTCGCATTGGTTTGGCTTTTAAGCTACACACACACACACACCCACAAACACACAGGCACGCACGCGCGCGAGTGAGGGACCGTCAAGGCGGCTTTGCTCACCGAACGGGTTTGGCACGGAGTTCCCGCAGGGAGGGAACTGAATCACGCGGGTACCAAAAAGGGAGTCGGAGCAGAGAGAGAGAGAGAGAGCGGAGGCAAACGGGGGAAGCAGTTCCGTTGCGTGGGAGGGGGGGAGCGAAGCGGTCGGTAGCCCAGGCAAAAACAAGGTGGGGAGGGGGAAAAAAGAAGGCGAGGAAGTGGGTGGACAGAGGGAGGGAAAACAGGACAGAACGGAGGCGGGAAGCGCAGGGCGAGGGGCGAGGAGTGGGCCAGGCCTTTGACCGCAATTCGGCGGAGTGACTGCCGCGTTACTTAATTTGATTGCTGCGTGGCTCTGCCACGTGCTTACTTCTTTGCGCGTCCGCACCCCCTCCCCTCCCGTCAGGCGTTGCGCATGGAACTTTCCTTCGGCACCTCGCTGCTGCCCTCGCCCTGGCGGCACACGGAGCCGGCGTCGCCCGTGGCACGCACCCCTCTTTCCACCCCCGACCGCTTCATCTCCGACCGCCGCTCACAGGACAACGCCATGTCGCACTTCTTCCTCACCACGAACGAGAACACCTTCCCCATTCAGGCGAGCCCCGACCGCCGCGGAGGCTCCGTCTCGCTGATGGCGTCCCCTAGCCGCGGCACGGGCCTCGGCCTCGACGCGGGCGGCGGAAGTGCCGGCGTTGGCGGCACGGAAGGCGCTGGAAGTATTGGCAAGACGCGAAACTTCCCCCTCGACTGTGGCTCCGCCGACACCCCTATGCTGGCGACGGAGCCGTACACAAACAAGCTTGCCCGCACGCTTTTTCCAGACACGCAGTCGACGGTGTTGGGAATTCACAGCCAAGTGCTTCACCAACTCAAAACACCTGAATCTGAGCAGGAGCGTTATCGCAACTCGCTAGGCGTCATCTTTGAGGAAAATCGAGCAAGAAACTTCCGTTCAAAGGCATTTCGCGTCGTTGCACGAGCTCCTGAACGCATCCTTGATGCTGCTGACATGATAGATGATTTCTACCTTCAGCTTATCGACTGGTCGGTGAAGGACGTTCTTGCGGTTGGTTTGCAAGGGGCGGTGTACCTGTGGGACGCCAAGACGTACAATATCACTCGCCTTCCATGTCAGCGCCCCCTTGATGGCTTTTACTGCAGTGTCAGCTGGAGCGGGGACGGCAAACTTCTGGGCCTGGGCACAAACGACGGCTCACTGGAGGTTTGGGACGTGGAGACGCAGTGCATCACGCGACGTCTGCAGCAACACACCGACCGCGTTGGTGCTCTTTCATGGAATGGCAGCGCGATTGCTAGTGGCAGCAAAGATGCCACAGTCCGTGTGAATGACCTGCGCGCCCCGGGGGCGTCGTGGACGCTGCGCTGCCATCAGGAAAGTGTGTGTGGGCTGCGCTGGGCCCCGGACGGCGTCCGCATGGCTAGCGGTGGCAACGACAACCAGCTGCTCCTCTGGGACAGTCGCGCCTTCTCCGAGCGACCGCAGCCCGTGCTGCGCCTCAACAAACACACAGCCGCCGTCAAGGCGATCGCGTGGAATCCGGTGCAGCACAACCTCCTCCTCAGCGGCGGCGGGTCGGAGGACAAGATGCTGCGCTTCTGGAACACCTCAACCGGGGAGTGCATAAACTGCCACAACGCCGAAAGCCAAGTCTGCGGGGTGCTGTGGAACCTCCGTGGCACGGAGCTCGTCAGCTCCCACGGCTTCTCGCACAACCGGTTGACAATCTGGAAGTACCCAACGATGCGGCGCGTGGCGGATCTCACGGGGCACACCTCGCGCGTGCTGCATCTCTGCATGTCACCAGACGGCGAGGTGGTCGCCTCCGCCGCGGGGGATGAAACAATTAGATTCTGGCGCTGCTTTCCCCCCTCTGAAGAGTCTGACCGGAGGAGTTCTCGTCTGTGGGGAGGGCGCGACGCAAGGTCCCGCCAACGTTCTAACCGGAACAGCTCCTCTCCCCATGTGGACGCCTCCCTGCGTGATGAACTTTCGCTGCGCTGAGTTTTAGTGGGGCAAGTGGGAACGAAGAAATGGTGAGACGAGGAAGAGATATCTACCCATCTAAGAGAGATATATATATATATACGGGAATCAAAACGAAAGGATAAAAAAGGTCGGCTTTTCCACAGTTTTTTTTATTTCACGTCTGACGCATCCATGTACCTCTACGAGTGTCTTTCGCTCCTCTCGTTGTTTTTTTCCTCCTTCACCCTGTACTTTCATTTCGGGCGTACTGTATTTAGACGAGAGATGTTTAAAAAGAAGAAGGAAAAAAGGAGCGGGGGGCCGTGCGCCCCCATTGCACTGGAAGGGGGGAGTGGGAAACGTCTGTGTGTGTGTGTGACTGCCTGTGTGCTTCGTTGCCACATTCTCGTTTGCGCTGGTCTCCTCATCCCTCTCTCTCTCTCTTTCTTTCTCTCTCTTTCTCTCTTTTGGTGTTGTTTCCTTATTTTCTGCTTCGGGGCTCGCGTAGCACCACCGGCTGCAGTGAAGCACAAAGGGAGGCATACTTCAGGCAATACGCGCATCGGCAAGGCGGAGCCCGCCGCTGCGGAGTTACGTATCGTCACGAGTAGTCGCAACGGATGTTGTCGCGCATCAAGAAGCAGCAGGCGGAGGCGCGCGGGGGCGGTAACCAACCCCACGGCTCTGGTGCTGGTGGGGGTGTTTCCGCAACGGCAAGTAGCGAGCCCGTCGCAATTCTACGCCTCAAGAAGGACCTGGACAACCTGGACGGCATCCGCAGCAAGGTGGAAATTCCCGACCCCTGCAACCTGCTGCGGATGAAGGTGACGGTGAAGCCGTCGTACCCGTCCATTTGGCAGGGCGGCATCTTTGAGTTTGCGCTGGAGTTTAGGGAGGACTACCCGTACGAGGGGCCGCGGGTCCGGTATTTGGGCCCCTACCGCATCTGGCACCCAAATATCGAGGGAGACGAGTTTAGCGACACCGAAGGCGGGGTGAGGGGAGGTGTGAAGCATAGCTGGGGAGTGTGCCTGAGCTTTCAGACCGACTGGAAGCCGACCATGAGTCTGCGGGATATTGTTGTTATGCTGGAGCTGCTGTTTCAGGACCCGAATCCCGATGACCCGCTCCACGGCACCGCCAAACAGGCGGCGCAGATGATGAAGGATAATCCCGCGGGGTTTAGAGAAAAGGCGCGACGATGGATGCAAGGATTTTACATTGAGTGACTCACCCTACCCCACGCCATTCAGGCATCTGCCGCGTCGCCTGCTGCTGTTTGTGAAAAGGCTCGGCACTCGAAATGCGAAGAAGAAGATGATTTACGCTGCAATAGACCGTAGTTTTGATAACTGTGCGGGTTTGGGTTTGTTCGTTTGCCCGCCTGCTTCTCTTGCCGCATTTACTATCGGCGCGCTCCAGGTAGGATGAACCCCAATGGTCGGTTGACCTCAGCGAGCAGGAGACGGATGCATTCCGCCTCTTTCTGTGTGCACCTGCGTGTCCACTTCTGTTATTGTCCACGATTCCTCTTTTTTTTTGTTCTCTTTCTGTTTGTGGCTCTCTCACTCTCTCTTTCCCTACACTATAACCAATTCCTTAACTCTCTCTCTCTCTCTCTCCACTGCACACAAGCTGTTGGGCTCTGTTGCGGCGTTACACTGCAAATACAGAAAGGGAGAGGGGTGTGCGCGTCTCCTTTTAGATCCGCCACCACCACCCTCCTCCTCCCCGCCCGCGCCTTTGCCCAGCACCACTAGCACGCGCGTTACCACGACATGGCGGAAGAAAAGTCTGGGTCCCAGTCGGGCGACACCTTCCCCAGCGCGCCTTTTGCTGTGGGATTTACTCGCCCCAAGTCGTCCGGTACGTCGTACACGAGCGCAGGCGGTGGAGAGGCGTACTTTAACCCGGCGGATTTATGGAAGTACGTCGTGCAGTACTTCCGCGAAGAAGCGAGCCGGCAGGACGCCTCTGCCGTGACTATGGTTGGGCCAGACTACCACTTCCGCCCGCCGCAGTGGATGGAGGACAAGAACGTCTCCATCGATGGCACACCCCTCACGGAGGAGGAGCGTCGTGCACCGAACTTCTGGCAAGCAAAGTACCGACAAGAGCTGGATGTGGGGGAGGCCATTCAAGAGGTGAAGCGCGTGAAACGGATGGAGTCGGCGCACGACGTTATAGGTTCCATTGCCTGGGTTGGTCGTAGGCTGGGATGGATGGAGACCTTAGACGAGGAGTACGCACGGCAGAAGGTGAAGGCGCGCTACCGCGCGCTGGAAAAGAACATGGAACACGATGAGCAGGAGCGAGCGGAGGGGCGTCCGGTGGGGGCTCGCAAGGTGGGATTTACGACCCCGTGGAAGGTTATTCTTGAGTCCGTGGAGACCGGGCAGCCCATCGCAAAGGTGGCAAATGAGTACCGACCCAGTGTGGATTTTTACGGTCTGGACCCCTTTCTAGACTCTGCACCCTCTCTCATTTGGTTCACTACAAAGTGTGGAATTGCCATGGGTATTGCGCAGGGGATGGTCAAGGCCATTCAGGCGATAAACGTCGACGTGCAGTTCCTCAACGCCTCGGGCGTGGGCGTCCTATCGATTCTTAACATGTCAGTCTTTGCAAGTGTCGTGAAGTGGGGCGGCAACTGCGCCCTCTTCTCCGCGGCGTTCTGCGTGGGGGACCGTCTGGCGACAATGACCAAGCACAGGCTGCTTCCGCCCCACGACGCACGGCGGCGCAGTACGTCAAATTACGTCATGGGCCTCGCCATGTCAGGTGCGACAGTTGGCGTCATGCCATGGTGGATCCTTGGCGATGTCAGTCTTGCACTTCGCCTGGGCGCCTCGGGCTTTTTTCTGGGCGGCTGCTTGGGCCTTGGTGTGGGCACCGTCATTAGTCGCTTGGTTGCCCTCAATACCGCACGTCTTGAGGCAACAAACAGGGAACTGCGGCGCTACGAGGCGCTGATGCGGCGTCAGCGCAAATGGGCGGACGGAGAACGTGAGAAACTGCGAGGCCAGACGTTGGTGTGGTGGTAGACCCGGCGGCGGTGGTGGTGTCCCCGCGGCGCGTGCAGGACGAGACGAGGCGTGGCCGTGGGTGGTGCGAGAAAGACTGCGTAGGAGGGGTGCAGCGGAGATGGAGGGAGGAAGCTCAACGACCACAGCGAAGACAGAAAGGAGCACGTTTGGTTTTCTTTGCGCGGGGTCCTTCATGGTGTGCGTGGCGGCTTGTTTATTATTAATATTTGCTTCTCTTGCGTATTTTCTTTCTCCCGCCCTGCGCGCCGTGGAAAAGGAAAGGAAACTGTGGTGGAGCAAGTGATGAACAAACAGTCGTCCGCAGCTGCCGTCGCCCTCAAGCGACACTGTCATAGCGTCATTGACGCACTTGGCGCAAGGAGTCCGCCGGAGGCGTTTCTTTTCCGCGGGAACGCCTACTTTGCGCTGGGGCAGCCGTATTTTGCCGTCGCGGACTACAACACGGCGGCGCAGGTGCTGCAGCTCTCCGGTCGACATCAGCGACGTTGCTACGAGGCGCTGGCGCACTTCCCGGCCCACCAGGTTGGCACCTATCCTTCCGACGACTCCCACCTCCACCTTTACGTGCATCCGTACTTGAATGGAAACTGCGAGGTGGCGAAGGTAGACGCGGCGGTGGGACGCGGCGTAGTGGCCAAAGAGAACATTTTGCCGTGCTGCGTCGTGGTGCGTGGCGCGGAGCCCTGGCTACGCTACCCAACAGATGACGGGCTCTGCGCCTTTTGCACGAAGCCCCTGCCAGAACGCTTCTTCACGTGCAAAAATCCCAACTGTCACGAGGAGTACTGCAGTAGGGACTGTAGAACAATGGCTCTTTCCCTTTACCACTCTCGCTCGTGCGGCATTGAAGGGCTTCAGGCCCTTGAACTGGACATGTATACGCAGATGAAGGCGGCAGAGACGAGTACGGCAAAGAATGCGGCGGCTGCGCAGCTTCTCATGTTGCGCGTCCTGGCTGTCTCGCTGCAGCAGCAGGTGATTCCGTCTGCCCTGAGTGAGCTACGCATCCTCTCTGGCCGCTTGCTGTTTAGTCCCAAGGTTCTCTCCGAGTCGTTTCTGGAAATCTACGAGCGATTCACCCGCTCCTGTCACACCACCACCTCCATTTCATACGAGGAAATGATTGGCGTGTTGGCGCGCGTGACCGCAAACTGTTTTCATCGCGAGACATGTGTCGAGTTGAACCTTGCACGCTCCATGCTGAACCACTCGTGCGCCGCCAACGCCGCGGAGGACCCAACTTCGGGGGAGGTCAAAACAACGCGGGGAGTCGCACGTGGGGAGGAGATTACCATCAACTACTACCCGCAGCTAAAGCACCTGGCGTTCGCGGAGCGCTCAACGGAGCTGGAGCGCCGCGGCTTCGTGTGCCGCTGCCCACGCTGTCAGAGGGAGCAGAGGAAAGGGGCGGAAGGGCGGGAGTGAAGGGAGGAACGAGGAGGGGGGAGTGCGTTAGTAGTGGTGGTGCTTCCCCGTCTTTGTATCGCAGCTTGGGTTATCGCGTCGTCGTAGCCGTTGTTGGTGTTTCGATTTCTTTTACATGGCGTTGGGGTTCTATCTCTCTTTCTTTCTCACTTTCTCTCTCTCTCTGTGGGTGTTGCCGCGGTTGGGCGAAAAGTGGGGCGTGCCTTGGGGCTGCCACTGTGCCTGTTGTGCTTCATCCTCATTTTCCCCACCTCTCTTTCTTTGTATTGTCTTTGCGCCCCCTTCCCGTTATATGTGTGTGTGTGGGAGATGCAGCCCAGCTGCAGTGCGTAGACGGTCTGATGCTGAAGACAGTCCTACTTCTGGACGGCAGTGAGGCGATGGACAGCTCCGCCGATTACCTGCCCACGCGGCTGCTGGCGCTGCGTCCTCAGCTGGGCAGGTTTGTCCACACTTACCTCGACGCCAACCCGCTGGCCTCGTTGGGGGTCGTCGTGATGCGGGACGGGGTGGCGCACCGCCTTAACCCCTGCACCACCAACGCCTCGGACATCCTCCAGGCGTTGGAGGTAAAGTACTTCCTCTTTGGCGGGTCTGGGGCGATGTCGCTGGAGAACGGGCTTCGCCTGGCCCTCTCGGAGCTCGTGGACCTCAAGCGCATTGCCAGGCGTGTGCGACAGACCGACCCCGACAGCGGCGGCAAAGAGGCGCGAGAGGAGCCCGCGGCGCGGCTGCGAATCCTTCTCGTCTCCTCCTCCGTCACCATCATCGACCCCCATGACGTGTTTGGGGTGATTAAAATGTTGGCAAAACTTCGCGTGCGTGTAGACGTGATTTCGTTTTGTGGCGCCGTGCACGTGTTTGAGGCGGCGGCGACGGCCACCGGTGGGTCGCTCTACACCCCCATGAATTACGACCATCTCACCGAGGTGCTGGGGCGGCTTGCGGCCCCAGACAAATCGCACGTTTGCCAAGAAGAGAAGCCGACGCTGATTCCGGTTGGATTCCCGTGCTACGTTGAGCGCAAGGAACCGCAGGAGGGCGGCGGCGGCGGCGACTACGGCGGAGTCACAAAGTACCTTGCATGCCCGCAGTGTGGGCTGATGCAGACGTCCATTCCGTCCACCTGCCCGCTCTGCAAGTTGCTGCTCTGCAGTGCCCCACTGCTGCACACCACCTTCCTTGCACACAATGAACTTTGTGCGGCTTCCAGCAACGCGGGCGATGCAATGGAGGAGGCACGCAAATTCAACGGCGATGCTTCTGCCTGGCGATGCTCGCTGTGTCAACGTGGAATGCTGGACAACGACGGAAAGACACTTGCTTTGCAATGCAACTCCTGCCGTTGCATGCGTTGTGCTCGGTGTGAAGCATTTGTTCGGGAGAGCATCGGTCTTTGCCCAACCTGCATTGCCGCTCCACTATAATTGGGCGAGCCAACCTCAGCGGGTAAGGAGCTCGACGCGGCGTAGGCCTTCTCCCCGTGGGCATGTTGTACGCGCCGCGAAGGTGTGTGTGTGTGTGTGTGTGAACGATGGAACTGTTTGGTTCTTGGTGTTTCTTTTACTATTATTGTTACTAATGTGCTTCTTTCACGAGAGTTTGCGCGGGCGTGGAGTTTTGTAGTTTGTTGAATTCCATGTTCTCTTTGGTCCCTCGCTCCCATCCACGGGCGGCTCGCACTCGCACAACAAGGAAGCCGATTTTTACAGCTCTGCCGTCGTTACATGCATAGCGGGGTAGGGGTGTGTGTGTGTGCGTGGTAGAAAGCGAGCCTGGGCATTCCTTCTGCAGTTTTGCCCTTGCCTCGCTGCTGCCTAACGCAGTAGGCGGCTTCACTCTGCTTGGTGGCCCGGCATGTTGCAACCAAGTCGATTCCTCGCCACCTCGTCGCTGTTGTCGCCCGCGGCGTTGGTCCCGTCCACGTGGAAGACGGCCCCGTCTGGGTGGCATCTCGTTCCCCACTCCACAGTGGAGGCGCAGCAGGAGTTGTGCGTGGCCAAACTCTTCTCCTTTTTGAACCATGGCGCCCAGTACGCCTTTCTTGGGCAGACCATGGCGCTTGCCGAGGAGGTTCACTGCATCCCGCGCCTGGAGTGGTTCTACACGGAGCTGTACTTCACGCTGCCGCCCACCCCTGCCGCGGAGCTGCTGGCGTGTTACATGAACGACCAGGAACGTCTACGCTGCGGGCTGCGCAACCAGTCCCCTGGGACGAGTGCGTCGGGGATTCAGTGGAGTGCGGAGCTGCATCGACGGGTGGAGCAGCGCGCGACGGAGGATTTCTGTTGGCTCTTGACGGCGGATCAGCGAAAAACGGAGAAGTTTCTGCAGGAAACGTACGTCCAGTGGCATCACCGGGCCGACTATTTAGTCACACGCAAGAGTCGAGAGAAGAAGGAGTTTCGCCAGGACCTGACGCTTCAGCAGGTCATACAAGAAGGCCAGGAGCGGAAGCGACGCATGCAACGACGACGATCGCGGGTGGAGGAGCAACAGAAAGAAATTGCCTCGGGAAAGGCAACGGAGTGGGATAATTTCACCCATGATGTGCTCCCAAGGGAACTCCGCGAGGCGCTGGATCGCGAGAGCGACGGGATGGAGGACGTGCGTCTTTCTCGGGCGGGGACCGCCACCGGCGGGTGGAGTCGTGGCTACCGCACGCACCCAAACTTTCGTTAGCCAGCGCTCCAGAGGTGTGGAATTGCACGGCGGCGTTGGCGGTGCTTGTTGTGCGTGGTGGATGCATGTATTCCCTCCTCGCTTGAGCCACTTGCGTGTGTGTGTGTGTGTGAGTGTATGTGCATACATAAATGCATTTACATTTTAATGTGACCTGCCGCGGACTGTTTTGAGTCAGCGCTCCTGTATTATTATTATTATTGTTACTATCCCTCCTCCCCCTTCCCCTCCTTGTTTTTTGTTCGCTTTTTTTTACTCCGTTTTGGGGAGGGGTTATAGCGACAAATGCGCCTTGCAGGGGTGCTGCGGGGCTACCGCACGGTTCACCCAAAAAGTCTCCGGGAGGCCCCGCTCGCGCTGGCGCAGTTGCACCGTGGAGCTGAGCGGAAAGGCACAGGGCCGATTCTGCTCGAGGACCTGGACGGTGTTGCCCGGATGACCCCGGAGTTTGCCGTGAGTGGTCGGCAGCTGTGGAACTCCACAAAACTGCTGCGTGAAAATCGACACCTGCGCCGCTCCTCCCAGGCATGCGTGGTCGGCGGGGCCGATGCCATTCGCCGCGCCTGGCGAGAGTACAAGATCCAGCCGCACGTTGTGTATGTCCCAAACACGGAGCCCGCCGTCCCCGCGTGGTGCCTGCAGGAGGAGCTTCCCAGCTGCGTCGTCTGCTGCTCCCCTGTCGACGTCAATAAAAGTTTGCTCAGTGCCGAAAGGGGGGACGGCTACGCGGCGGAGTTTCCCATCCCCACTTCCCCCTCCTTGGAAGCTTTTGTAGGCCCTCAGAAACTCACACGACTTGCCTCCGCCTTGGTGCTAGTGGGCCTGCGAATTCCTAGCAACGTCGGCGTGCTCATTCGAGCTGCGGTGGACATGGGATTCGAGAGCGTCATCCTTGATGACTGCGTGGATCTGTTTCACGAAAAGGTCCTTCGCGCCAGCGGAGGGGCGGTGTTCGCACCAACTCTCAAAGTGTTTGAAACGCGAGGCGCATCCGCTTCCCTCTTGAGCCGCATCGCACTTGAGCACCAGCTTTTGCCCCTGTTAGCCGTGCCCTCGCAGACGGCCGAGCCCGCATTTAATGTGGCCAAGCGCTTGCATGAATCCAACGCGGCGAGGCGGCAGAAATGTGACGCCGGCGCGGGTGCAACCAATGCCCATTTAGGCCCCATGCTGATTTTAGGCTCCGAGTCAAAAGGCCTTGAGAGCCTTGCGGGGGAGTGGACGGTACCGCACCGTGTGGTTTCCCTCCCGTTGCCGAACTCGTCCATCACCTCCATTAACGTCGGCGTGGCTGGGTCGGTGCTCCTCCACGCCTTCCGCCCCGCCGCGGAGAAGCACTACGCCAGTTTGTCGGAAATCGCCCTCCAGGAGCCCGCCTCCGCCGCGGCAGGTCAGCTGCGTCTCGCCGAAGCGGAAGCGGAAAGAGAGGGAAGAATGAGCGGATGAGTGCTGCGCTCTTAACTTCCACCACCACCACCACCACCACGGCCTTGGCAGCACCAAGCAACTGCGGCCCGTGAGGAACCATCGGGGGCCACCTGCCGTCCCTCGCCCGCCCGCGAAGGCGCGGCCCGAGTAGAGCCTCCACCTGTCAGCCGGTCACGCCTCCCAGGGGTCCGGCTGACGGCCGTCGCGTAAGTGGATCATCCACAGCGCTGGCGCTGACACCCCGTGGATGGGCTGAGTAAATGCTGCCTCACTTTTGAGTGTTGTTCACAGTACCGCGAGCCGACCTCATTCTCTAACAATCTCTGCTTCTCTAGAATCGCTTTGCACACGGTCGCCTTTTAGGCATTGGGGAACCAAAGGGGGAAAAAAATGTCTCAGAAACGTGAGGGTTAGCTTGCTGTCACATGCGGATAGGGCTGCAACCCCCCGCACTCCGACGCAGGAGAGCTTCATTGCATTGCAGGCTCCACACACACACACACACGCGCGATCAGGCGCACTGTGAGCAGTGCAGTGCTCGCACCCAAACAAGTCCTAGCAACCACACTCGGGGGCAGCATATAAGTAGCGCCAGAGGAGCAAAAAGAAACGAAGGGGACCTCTTGCGGCGGCGCTTGAACCTCAACTACACGCGATCTCGTTGGGATTCCCCCACGGACGAGGAGTGTAGGTGGCAACTCTGCTTGAGGCGTGGGGCCACAACGGCGGCCAAAAAATAACGAGCAGAAGAGTGTTCTTCTTGGGCGACCAAGTACTTTTCGCGGCGCTAAATAAAAATAAAAAAGAGCAAGCGGTACTCCACCGAAAAGAAAACCGACGGACATGTGGGGTCGCGTTTGTGGTCTCGAGGAGAAATGAGTCGAAGGGACGCACGATCACCCGGAACGTTCCTTCGAGAACGACACGTATGAACATCACTTGGGGGTCGCTTAAGTCGGTTGCTGGCTCGAACTGCGCTTGTTACTGGGGGACGCGCGGGGGGACAAAGAAAGCCAAAAGGGTGATGAATGAGCGTCAGGAAAGAGGGCTTCGTGGAGGAGAGATGCGCGAAGACTGGCAACCTCTCCACTGTCTACCCTCGCATGTTTTGTTGTGAAACCGGCACCGGAACCCGCCCTGCATTCCTGAATGCTACCACGTCGGGAGGCGTACCGACTCCATTCCTTACATTAATGCGGGCAACTGTCGCGACCTCTCGTCGATGTTGTTATTTTTTTTGTCCCACCTAATCCACGGATAGGGATTTCGTTCGCAGCAGGTGCTCGGACGCGAGCGTGACGTCTCTCCTCGGGTAGCTGACCGGCCATGGCTCGTGGTGCCTCGACGGGGACTCGCTGCGGGTGAAGCAGCGGCCGGAGGGCAGCGAGTCGGAGGGCGTCAGCGGCGTGTGTGCGCGGGTGCGGTGCGGGGAGGGCACGGTGCAGGTGAAGCAACTCGGCAACGATGCGTGGCACGAGTGCCCCGAGGGCGGCTTCCTCTCACCTGCGTCCACGTCCGTTGACTTTGCGGGTGGCACGATCAAGTGCCCCAAGTACGAGGAGGTGTGCACCATCATCCCCGCTGGCAGGAGTGGCGTCAAACTTGGTGGCACAGACAACGACAATCAGGGACCTAACAATAATTATGGCCCCGATGGCAATGGC
>NW_021704552.1:0-15283 GCF_003719485.1 Trypanosoma conorhini | reverse complement strand
CTCTCTCTCTCTCTCTCTCTCTCTCTCTCTCTCTCTCTCTCTCTCTCTCTCTTGATGAAGCAGTCCCATCCAGAGGAAGCGGAAAAGTGAAGCAAAAGGGTGCAGGCTAATACGTAAAGCGAAAATATCAATGCCTCGTCCGAGCAACTAACTCGAGTCTGCACATCGTTGCATTTGCGCCACAGTGTGGAAGGCTGAGGGAAGGTAAAGAATAAGAAAAAAAAAGAAAAAGCAATTTTTCGTTGCCCTCCTTTTTTTTTTTTTGATCTTTGGTATTCTGTGTAGTACAGCCTGTAGTCTTGTATGGATTTAATCGTCTTTTTCATGTTTGCTCTTTCTATTTCCATCTCTCTCTTTCTTTATTTTTACATTTTGCAAAGTGATGCTGTTCGTCTTGCCTATGTGGAAGAAGATATGTATGTTTCATCCATTTTTTTTTCTATTAACAAGATGCGTTTTTTTTTCCTTTCCTTCTTCATGTGTGTTTGGTCTTGTTTGTGGCACAACATGTTGTTGTTGCTGATGTATTTCTGCGCTTTCTTTCTTCCCTCGTTGCTGGGGCGCACACCTGCCGCTTGTATTTGCTTTTACTTCTCTGCATGTGTGCGCTCTGCCGCCTGCCGCCCCAGTGAAGCCTTCCAACACGCTTACTTAGTGGCAACATATATATATATATAACTTTACATTTATTTTTGCCCCCTGAAAAAAAAAAAAGAAACGATTTATTGAGCAATTAAAAAATGAGGAGATGCGACAACTTTTTGTTGAGTTTTTTTTTTTTTTTTTTTTGAATTGCCTTGGTGGATTACTTTTTTTTTTTTTCTCCACCGCCAGGGCCTTCGCTTACGGCGCCTTTGTACCACAAGTGCACTTGAATCTGTGGTGTGTCGAGGTAAGAGGCCTTCGTCGCTGCCCCATCTTTCTTGTTACTTCACTATTTCACTATTTTCTTCTTCTTCTTTTTTTGTTTGTAGTGCTCTTATTTTCTTCTCTTCACCTTTTTGTTTTTTTGTTTGTTTGTTTGTTTGTTTGTTTGTTTTTCCATTTCCCATTGCTGAATGTGTTCATAAATCCACACACTCAGCCTTGTGAGGACAACAATTATTCTTCTTTTCCATTCCTTAACGGAAGGAAGAGGAGATTTCTGCCTACCTAACCTAACACGCTTTGAACGATGGGTACGACCAGCATTTTACTAACTGCGTGCCGGATTATGGAACGTGAGGGTGCGGCGGCGGTGAAGCGCGACGGTGCCCTCCCCAGAAAATGGGCGAAGACGCCTCTTTTGGATAGGGAAAGGAGATGCGAAGCACATGGGACGAATCTTAAGAGTTTTTTTTGTTTCTTGTATATATTGTTTTTAAGTGCTTATTTGGGCGCGGAGGTGCCTGTGCGGCAGAACTGTGGAGGCGTGGCCGCCTCCATTGCGCGGAAGGGCGGTTTTTTCCCAGCTGTGGGGTGCTCACGCCGGCGTGGCGCCACGTGAGTACTGATGAACTCTGTGAAGAAACTAGCGAGCTTGTTAGGGCGTGAGCGCTGGAGAGCGCAAAGAAACCAGGTGGTGGCTGGATGCCCTCTTTCTTTTTCTTTTTCTTTTCCTTTTTCTCTCCGCAGTTTCGCCCCGCGTGGCCAAGGAGGTGTAACATCTGCAAGACTCAGCGATGTCTCTGCAGCAGCTGCTGCTGCAGAGCACCCTGCCGAGTGCCCCCTCCACCACACGGGCGGTTCCCACCCCTCTCTCTGCCTTTGGTGACGCCCTTGCGTACGGCAGCGGAAACCGTGTGGTGGTTCGCGAAGTGCGTGAGCCGGGGGCTGTGATCCTCGGCGGGAGACACACGTCCCCGGTTACGGCGGTGCGAATCAGCCCGTCTGGGAAGTTGGTGGCATCTGGGGACCAGAACGGAAACGTTCTGGTGTGGGCCCGCCAGCCCGACTCCCGGGAGGTGCTGAACACGAAGCAGCTGCAAGGCCCCGTGCGGGACATTGCGTGGACGCACGACGAGGAGAGGGTGGTGCTGGTGGGCGATGGGAAAAGCCACTTTGCGACCGTACTCAGCCTCACAGGTAACACGATTGGGACCATCAACGGTCACACGCAAAACATTGTCTCTTGTGACATGCGTGGAGAACGTCCCTACCGCATTGTGACAGGAGGCGCCGACGCCCTTGTGGGGTTTTATGAAGGTGTCCCCTTTAAGTTCAAGTGCAATGTGCAGGGTCATAAGGACAAGGTGACCTGTGTGCGGTACAGTCCGGACATGGAGACGATCGCAACAGTTTCGAGGTCGCCTGAGATCGTCCTTCTTGATGGTAAGACGGCAGAACTAAAGGGATCTATTGCAACGGGGCACACGGGTACAATCTACTCTGTTGCATGGAGCCCGGACGGAAGTAAACTTGCTACAGCCAGTGCTGACAAGAGCGTCAAAATTTTTGACGTCGCCACTGGCGTGATGATAAGCTCTTGCGTCTTTGGAGCCGATGTCATGAGTATGCAACAGGGAGTAGCGTATACCCCACAGGGTGTATTCTCGATATCCCTTGGTGGCGAACTGGCATTAATTGGCGAAGACGGGAAGATCAAAGGTGCGTTATTGGGCCACCAGGGACGCATACTGCTTTTGCATTTGCTTTCGAATGGAACCATAGTTTCTGTCGGCGTTGATCGGGCTCTGATGTGGAGAAATACCAATAATTCTCTCTCAAACGCGCGCAAAGTAGCTATCGCTTCTAATGTCATCACTGCCGCGGCCTGTTGTGGGGACTATTTGTATCTGGTGTCTGGTGCCGACCTGCTGCGCTGTGCCTTGCCCGACACCGAACCGACCCTTCTCTCAAGAGAAGCGGCGAACGTTACCGCACTGGCCATCACGGAAGATAAACATGCGGTGCTGCTGTCAAAAAATGGATTTGTTGTTCTTGATGCATCTGGGCGCAAGGTTGCGGAGGAGAAACTGGACAAGTTTGACGGCACCAGCGCGGCGTCCCACGGTGACATGGTCGTGCTGGGCGGTGATGCTTTGGTGAAGGGATATCGGGTCAAGGCAGGTGAATCGCCGGAGGCGGGCGTGCAGTTTGCTGGGCACCATGCAGGTGTGGTTGCCTGCGTGGCCTTCGCAAAGGACGGACAGCGTGTTGCCTCGGGGGATGCCACGAGAAACATTTTTGTCTGGTCGCCCGTTGATGGCAGTGTGCTTTATCGGGACCTGGTGTTTCACACCCTGCGTGTGACGTCACTGGCCTTCGCGCCCCACAGCAGCGCACGGCTCCTTTCCGGCAGCATGGACGCCTCGCTTATCGTGTGGGACCTCGACAAGAGGACGCGCAAAACAGAGGACGCGGCGCATTGCGGCGGTGTGTCGGCCGTGGCGTGGACGGTGGATGGGACGCTGCTTTCGGGCGGGGCTGACTTTTGTCTGCGCCAGTGGAACCTTCCGACTTGATGCGTGCGTGAAAGTCGAAGGGGGCACCCCCTTTCCAGCACGCCGATTGCCTGCTGATTCCCTCCTAGTGTGCGACGCGTAGGCAGTTTATTCGTTTTCTTTTTTTTGGTTTTGCTTGTTTTGGCGATTTCATCGCCTGCGGTCACGCTATTTTTCTACTCGCCCCCCTTTTTTTAAAATGTTTATTTGTGCCTTCTCTCTCTCTCTTTCTGTGCGTGTGGGTGAATGGTGCCGCCCCTGCCTCTCCGCCTGCCACCACTTCTTGCTGTTCTCTCCACTTGACCCTCTTCGCCCGCTTCCGTGCGCCACGCCCGGCCCCCTGAGAGCATCATCGGCAGTCGCAGCCGCAGCTGTCGGGGGGTAAAGCAGGTGCGAGCGCTGTCACGTTGCCCGGGCACATTAGTGAAGGAAGACGCGTAGAGAACGGCCGCCAGAGGAAAGCAATAAGCAACTAAGGAGAAGAGGAAAGTGTAAATGAAGCGCTTCATCTTCCTTGTCGTCGCAGTCGTGGCGATTGCCATGTCCTTCGTGATCGACCGTCCAGAGAATTGGGTGCTGGACCCAAAAACACTTCAGACTGTCGCCAAGCGTGGCATAGCGGTGGCCCACGCCAAACACGGCGTTAACGCCACGGCGGAGCAAGTGGTTGAGAGTGTCATTCAAGAGGTCACAAAGACGTACCCGCTCCACACCTCGTACTCCGGCAGGTGGCTGTGGAACAACGCCGGTGGAGCGATGGGCTCCATGACGGTGCTGCACTCCTCCTTCTCGGAGTATCTCATCATCTTCGGCACCTCCCTCGGCACGGAGGGCCACACCGGTCGCTATCACTGGGCGGAGGACTTTTTTACAATTCTCTACGGCGAGCAGTGGGCGTCGTTGCCACGCGTGGCAGAGGCGGAGGTCTACAAGCCAGGCGACCAGCACTACCTCCCCCGGCACACGGCGAAGCAGTATCGGATGCCGAATGCCTGCTGGGCCTTGGAGTATGCACGGGGCAACATTCCCTCCATGCTCTTCTTCGGTCTCGCGGATGGCTTCACCTCGACGCTTGACGTCGTGACGCTCTTCCAGACCGTCCGTGAAAGCGCATGGAACATGCTTCACAGCGCCATTCTAGGCAAAATTTAGGAGATGAGCTGAACTCGGCACGAAGAGGGGGAGGGGGAAAGGGGGGAGAAAAAAAGAGGTGGGGAGGGAAGAAATATATAATGGAAAATTGTAGGGGCATTCACATTTGTTCCTTTTTTTGGATTTACACTTCCTTTTATGCCTTTTGTCGTTGTTGGTTGTTGTTTTTTTTTGTCTTCTCGTTGCGGCTCCCATTTGCCTCTCCCACTCTTCGCCCAAGTGCATCTGTCGCACAGTCAGAGAGGGGGATCCTGTGAGGGAGATGGAAGCTGCCAGGGATGGTGCTGCGCCGCGTCTGGTCGATGCCTGTAGAATGCCAATGAGACTCTTTTTACTTCTCTTGCTCTCGCTTCTATGTGGATGTTTTTGTGCGTGAGGGGGAGAAGTGTTTCTTTTTTTTGTAGTTCTTACTTTCTCTGGCCTCTCACAGGCCCTCTCCCTCACAACAACAGCCAACACACAATGGCTGTGGCCGTTGCCGTGTATGCTGTTGCGCTGGCCCTCCTCTGCTGTGTTCCTGGCGGAGTTGAGGGGGCCCTGGACTTTGCATGGGGGAAGCCAAGCGCAAATAAAGAAACGGCGGAAAAAATATCAAGCAGTGGCTTGGCGTCTTGCAATCCCTCCGTCGCGCCATAGAGGACACTGAGTTTCAGAAAAGCATCCAGGAAAAGAATCTCAAGGGCGCGCTTGTGGGACACACAGGCGGGTTCCTCAGCCACTGTGACCTCAGCATCGTTACGTGTGTGGGGTACGACCTGACAGAGCTCACGGTGAGCGGCATGGAGAATGGGAAGTTGAATCTCAACGAGCTACCAAGCACTGTTCAATTGGTAAAGGTAACCGCCAGCAAGTTGAATCAGAAACTTCAGATAGGGGAGCTACCGCAAGGGATAACCTCTCTGATATTCGAAAACGTCACGTTCAACTCGGGCGACGCTGTGGTGGAGCACAGCGTCGACCTTAAGAGGTTCGTCTGCAGGTATTGTGGTCTGACCTCCATCTCGTTCCCTGCCAAAAGTGGGCTGCAGGAGTTGGATCTAAGCGGCAATACCCTCACCACCGTCTTGCCGTCACCTCTTCCTGGGAGTGAACTCGCGCTGATCATGCAAAACTGCACAATGAATATGTCGCTCACGAACGTCTTGAAGTTGCTGCCCCGTAACGTGCACACAATTGACTTCAGCTACTCCAAGATCCCGGATATTCAGGAAGGAATTGCGAAGCTGCCATCGCATCTACAGACGGTTAAGTTGAACGGCTGCCACCTTGGCGCCGAGGTCTCTTCGTTAACCGATGCCCTGAAATCCGCCTCGGAAAGCATTCAAGAGCTGGCCCTAAAAGACTGTGGCTTGACGGGTGGTCTCGGGAAACTCCGCCATTTTGGCCCCCTGCGCAGCCTCGACTTATCGAGCAACCGCATCTCGTCCGTGGCGTGGGAGGAGCTACCGCCAGCTCTGGAACATTTGAGTATCGGTGAAAACGCTCTTGTTGGTGGTCTTCCCGTGCGCCGCCTTCCCCGCTCCCTCAGGCTGCTTGATGTATCCCACAATGGACTGTCGGGAGGCATCAACGTTGGTGAGCTGCCACCAACTCTGACGACGCTCGATATCAGCCATAACAACTTCACTGGGCACCTCGACCTTACCCAACTCCCAGATTCCATCCTCTACGTGCACGTGGAACACAATGGGTTTCAAGGCACTCCCGACCTGGTTGAGATTCCAATTGGGATTCGCAAAATTATGATACATGATAATAACTGGGACTCGCTACTTCCCGCCTTGTGAACGCACACAGTCCAAAAGCCTGCACCAGGAATTGCGCCTGGGGGAGGGGGGGACAGGATGTCAGAATGGAAAAAAAGAAAAAGAAAAAACAATCAATCAATCCAATCAAGGAATGCATATATTGAACTCCGCGTTCCTGCGTAGGTGTGTACTACAAATGCGATGGATTGTAGAAAGTATGTGTTGTATTGGCGTCTCTTTGCTTCTGCTCCACTGCTTTTATGCTTTTTCTCTGGCTCTCGATATTCGTGTTTGTCGGCGCAGGAAGTTGGCCGACAGGACAAGGGAACCGTTAGAGGCTCGCATGAATGGAGGTGGAGTGCAAAGTTGCACCTCCCTCCAGCGCGTGCGCGCTGCACCAAGGGAGTCTTTCGCGCTTCTCAAAGGCATCTGGACGGTTCACCTGCTTTACTGCCTTTCTCCACTCAGGGACGGGCGGAGCCTCCGGCACTAACGCCGCCGGGGGAACGCTGTATCTTCTGGACGACCGCGACGTCCCCTTCTCATGCATCCTGATTGCTTCCAATGATGTCATTCGTGACAGCGCGAAAGCGGCCAGCGCCTTCTCTATCACCCGCAGTGGAGGCAACAAGACGGTTCTGAAGGCTGCATCGGCGGCAGATAAAAAGGAGTGGATGCAAGTTATCGCAAGAGTAATACACCCATCTGCTGCTTCGGTAGAAACAGCCGCCGCCGCCGCCCACGCTGCCAAGACTGAGGATGAGGATGAGGATGAGGTTCCTGCTGGTAGGAAGCTGTCGCCATTTACCTCCGTGCAGGAGGAGTCTGACGCGGGCCGTGCCGCGGCGTCGTCACTCCCGTCAGTACCGAAGGGATGTGAATTTGCTACTGCTTCTACGTCCTCCATGAGGGGCGTGCTTTTGAAAAAAGGTGACCACTTCGGCCACTACTCTCGACGATGGTTTGAACTAAGAAAAGGCGAGGGCCTCTTCTACGCAGCGCGTGAGAACCCCCCACCAAAGTCGTTTCGACGCGTTTCTTTGCAAGGTTTGTCGGCAACGTTTGTAGAAGACGAGGGGAAAATCATTATCCCGCCGTCGCCGTCATGTGGGCGGGGGATGGTGCTTAAATGTCTCCAGCCGGATGAATTTGTGAGGTGGCGTGGGGCCATCCAAGTGGAGAGCTCATGCTATTCCCCGACGAGCCATGAGAATGTGGCGGACGCGCCTGCTGCGGAGACGTCTGCGAGTGTTCCTTCGGGAACCTCGGGAGAAGCGGCTGCAGCAGGGTGTGCCGGCCACTTTGCAGGTGACAGCAGTGTTCCCTTCTCTTTGACGAGTCTAGGGGGGAATTCGCTTCATTCGACGGCCATTGCGCTTGAGCAAGGGAACCTGAGCCAAGCGGCGGAGGCGGCGAGGGCATTTACTGCGATGGAATTGCTGGAACTTGAGGATTTGCAGAGCGACACGCCATGCGACTGTGCTGCAATCACCGAAGAATACTTGGAATCCATTGGAGAGAAATACAAACCGGTGAAGGCTACTGCCGGGATGGAGGCAGAACTGCAGAAGTACTACGATGAGTGTCTCCCGTATGGATTTAGGGCTACGCTTCAGCGATTGTGGCAGCGTCTTTTCCTGCCTATCCGGGAGCCGTACGACTCGGTGAAGGAGCATATGGTGTTACTGGATCTTGACGTTGAGCGACTTCGTGACTGTTTGAAAAGCATGTTACGCATGTATGGTGAGGAGGTGGCAGTGCGGGGTGCTGTAGAGGAATTGGACTACATCCTGCGTGTTTACAAGTGTGTGCGGGAGCAGCTCCTCATTCGGCTGGAAATCGCCGCATTCCGTGAGCAGCCCAATCAATGTGGGTTTCCGCTTGGTGTGAGTGGCACTATAGCTAGAATGAAGGAATTACAGAGCTCTAATATTTCTTCTACCACCCACCATGATGAGGTGATGGAGGCGTGGAAAACCATGTATCAGGCACTCTGCACCTTTCGCTTGGAGTTTGACGTCTTTGACGAGAGTGAGGAAACCATTTTGACGATGGAAAGTGCTCTCAATGAGATGGGTGTCTGGCTGCAGCAACATCCCCGTGGCGTAGGGTGCGGGGAAGGGGACCTGCGGTAAGACGGTCATTATTATTTATTCATTCTATTTTATTTGTTTTCTTCTAGTTTTTTTTTCCTTCTCTTTTACTTGTGTCTTTAATGTTGTTTTTTTTTTTTTTTTGTTGGTTCTCTCTCTCTATGTGTGAGTGTACGTGTGCTTGCATGTATCGAGGTGTTGACGGTTAGCGGGGGGTGCCAGGGATGGGAGTGGCAAACGCCGCTCCTTTTTCCCTTTTACCCCTTCTCTCTGTCGTCAAGACATTTATTCGCCCACGCGTCCGCCTCTTTTTTTTTTCCTTGCGGGGCTTCTGTCGCTGCGTTGACGGGCGGACGGACGGCATCTTTCCCCCTCTGCTTCTCCTTCAATTCCCGTCTCCTTCACGGCCAGGTGGGAGGGAGTGGTCGATCGGTGTCACTGTAAACTTAAACGTATTTTGGCGGGGCGGGGGGAGGGGGGTTTTCGGGGTACGAGCGAAGCGAACGGAAGGGAGTGAATCCCCATAAAATTGTAGATGAACGGTATGATCGGCTGCATGCCCGAGTCTGAGCGTCTGAAAGAGGCTCGGCAAGCCTTTGGTGACGTCAACCGCTCACGCGAGTCGCATGATCGGAGGCTTGAGGACTTCAATGTTGACATCAGGAAGAACAGTGCCCTGCGGAATCGCTCACTTGTCCTTTCTTCCTTTGCTGGCCTTGTCACTTCGGCGGGACTGCTTGGTGCCGCGAGCGGTTTGCAGCACGTGGATGGCAGAGCGGGTCTACCGGCGATGATTACCGGTCAATTACTTCTGCAAGCCATTGCTGGCGGGGGCGCTGTGGCTTACACCGTTTGTCTCGCACTGACATTTGAACGCATTGTGTACGATGTGGAGCTGAAGCGTGAGCTTTGGGAGATAGAGAACCACCTTACAGGGGAGATTCAAGAGATGGTGGCAATTTACAAGTCCCAGGGGTTTTCTGAGGACGATGCTCTCATGATCACACGCGTCTTTGCAAAGCACAGAACGCCCTTTGCAAACCTCATGATGGTAGAAGAGCTCGGCTACTCTCGGCTGGAGCCACCATGTCCCAGGGAGGCTGTGGTGGATGCCGCCGTTCCTGCCGCAGTTGGCTACACGATGGGATGTTTGCTGCCACTTGCTCCACTACTGGCGCGGCGCCTATGCGCCTCGCGAATTCAGGAGGTGATGCTCTGCACCTTGACAATGGGCGGTGTGCTGGTGAGCGCGGCGCAGTCAGAGGTGTTCTACGGCGGCTACGCAAGCAAGGTGAAGGCGCTGAAGGTAATTGCGTGCAACCTGTCAGCGGTGGGGGTTGTTTTTGGCGCCGCGCGTCTGGTATCACAACTTTTTCGTTCTGCCTGATGACAATGTTGGGGCGCGACACCGCGCCCACCTGCTCGGAAACAGAGAATTGTGCGTGTGTGAGCGTTTTTTTTTGTTGTTGTTGTGGGGAAGAAACACTGAAAGGAAAAGCGGGGCGGTGGAGTGGGAGAATAAGACGGCTTTGGTGTACGTGCCTCCATGACGGTGCCTGAGTGCGTGGGTGTTTTTGCAAGATGGACTGATTTGCTCCGAAGGGAGGTGCACTTGACCCGTGAGTAACAGATTTGGCTTCCGTGCCCCATCCTCTCTTCCTTTCCACCTTTTTTTTTTTATCTTTGCTTTGTTTGGTCTGCCACTTCTCCGCCATTGTGCGCCACAACCGCTTTTCTGTGGCAAAAGATTTTCATAATTACAGAGATCAGAAATCCTTCTTCTTAAGCTTAACATGGCCCGCCAGACGGATTGGGGGGAAAGCAGAAGGCGATTGGCCGCAACGCTCACGGTGCTGCTTCTGCTTGGTGGGAGCTCGGTTCTAGTGGGGACGCCAACGGTGGAGGGCAAAGGCGTGAAGGTCACTGTAACGGCGCCATGGACAGAGACACCGCTGCTGCAGGAAGGATGTGAGATGGTGGCGGCACGCGGTGCTCTCCTTGGCGGTTTCTACCACTGTCTGCAGGAAGCGTGGCATCGCGTTCAAGCCGTGAACAGCACCGGTGGGGCCCAAAGTCTGACGCAAAAAGCCCAATACGATGTCCTGCTGGAAATGATGGCGAAGGCCAATTGGCCTCCCGTTCAGATGGAATTGGCAAAAATGAAGCTTGCCGCCCGGTTTTACTCTCCTGCCGTTCAGGCGCACTGGCAGCTGGCGCGGACGGCGAGGGAACTTGCTGGTGGATGTTCCACGGAAGGCGGGCGCCCCTTCGTGCTCGTTGCGGGAAAAGTTGTGTGCAGCGAATATTTTCTTGAGGAAATATTGTCGGGTCCTGCTTCTGCGGATGAAGCACACGAAGGCAAAGAGGAAGAGGCGTTCTCGCTGTTTGCCGGGCTCGACCATGTTCATCCTGGGTCAGCGGGAGGCCGCGTTGTCATCCTGTACGGCATTGTCGGGGAAGAGCAGACGATGCGGCTCTTTCAGGTCGCGGAGCGTCACTTACGCACGCTTCGCCTGGCCTTTCGGCACCTGCCCGTGGTGGGACGGATGTGGGAGAACGCCCTCCACGTGCAGGGCTACGGCGTGACAGTCGACCTGAAGAACGTGGAGTACAAGGTCATCAATGAAAAGAATACCGACGGAACTCAGACGGATGCCGGCGTTGCGGAAGCCACAAAAGGACCCGAAAGCCTTGGGGCTGTTGGCGGGTTCAATCTGGACATGCTGGCGCAACGATATCCGCAGCTCAGGCCTCAGCTGACCACGTTTGCGGGCCATCTCGCCGACGCGATAGACCGCGATGAGGTTCGGGTGGACTTTCAGGTGTGGGAAACCCAGTACATGGGCATTGCCGCCGCGCAGCGGGTGATGGACGCGGAGAATGAGAAGCGGCTGGGGGTGTTGATGAATATACTGACAAATTTTCCCCTTCACGCCTCCAAGCTTTCCAAAATGGGCGCTTCGGTGAACAATAATATGAGCAAAGTTATGCACAAGGAACTGTTAGACTTTGCGGGCGTGCTGCGCCCAGGCGCACCGCAGGTTTTCCTCAATGGTCGTCATGTCTCAAACGCGGATCTCAATCTCTTTTCGCTGCTTGAAAAGCTGGAGGCAGACGAGGAACTGTTCCAAGGCCTGCGACGGGTCCTCACCAGTTACCGCGTTCCTACCGCCAACGACGATGGGTTTGCCTTGGTCCACAAGGATGTGTTAAATCAGGCGATGAAGTCGGTCACTGAAAGCGCACGGCGGCGCCTCGCATCCCATGGGTTGGAGAAGGGTGACTCGACGCCGCGTGTGTGGATGCCCCAGCGGGGAATCTTTTGGCTCAACAACCTTGAAGCGGACGTCCGATTTGCTTACATGCCCTCAGCCCTCCGCGCCATCCTTACCACACGGCCCAACGGTGTCCCCGTGATCCCGCGGAAAAATCTCGTTCATGCCGTTTCTGTCGTGGACCCCACAACGCTAGAGGGCGTGCAGGACATTGGCGTCATCTTGAAACTAGATCAATCCAACCAACCTATTCGGTTTGGAATTGTCTTTGCGGATCGGGAGTGGTCGCCGGAAATTTCAGTCTCCACAGAAGTGGATGATATTCGCTTGAAGCCGTCGCTTTCAAGCGTCACCGCAATTATTACCGCCACTGTGTGGGAACTCCTGAACGGGGAAGAGCGTCTGCAGGAGGTACTGGAGTTCCTTTCAGAGGTGGTGTATACCTTGGAAGCGCTTGGTGGCCTCAGCGAGGATGGCGTGGTGGGCTTCTCGGCGAATGTTCTCACTCTGTCAGGGAAACGCGACGTGAGGGAGGTGCTTGCGGACCCACTTTTTGTGGAATATTATCAAACGACACAGGCAAAGCTGCGTCAGCTAATGCTCGGCAAGTTCCCCCTCACCCTCATTAATGGAAATGTTTTTCAGGAAAACGTGTTGCAAGCCCTTCGTCAGGGGTTCATGATAGAATTAATGCACGTTCGTGGGCTGGTGGTAAGAGGCGATTTGACCGACGATGACAAAGTCGATTTCTACGAATCCATTCTTCGTTTGAGCGGGGCCCGGGAGCGCTACAACGCCGCCCTTTACAAAGACGAGGCATACATGGACTGGACACCAAAGCCCATCCTGGACTTTCTGCATCACCGACCTTTTCTGCACCCCACGAAGAGGACAGAGGGGACACCGCTGGTGACTAGTGTCTTGGCCATCCAGTCTCCCATGGGAGCCACCGCCCTTGGCGCCCTTCTGAAGGCCACCGGGAACCTCTTGCAGTGTGTGAATGCAACGGAGAAATGCATTCATGTCCGCCTCACGTATGCCATTTGCGGGGCGGCGACGGAGGTCAACTACCACACACTTGCTGGAGATTTGGAGCGACTGCTGCTGAGGCGCAAGGAAGGGGAAGACGGAAACCAGCAACGACTTCAATTGGTGCATGAGTTTCTGCTAAAAATTGCCGCACAAAACAAAACAAGAGAGCTGGATGACCCCAAGGTGTATGAGAGTTGGTTTGCTAGCATGAAGTTCTCCCCTGAGCTCCAAAGCCTCCTAGACGCCTCGGATGCGGGTTTGGATGCCCAGTTGCAAACGCAGCGTGGGCTCTTGCGTGGCTTTTGTGCGCAGGTGGGGGCGGAGTCCTCGTTTGCGGAGTTGTCATTGGCAGATGCGGCGGCGGCGAGGGAAAGGCAAAAGAACGAGGGGTCAGTGTACTACTACGTCAATGGACGCCGCTTAGTGTATAACGACGACCTTTCAGCGGAGGATTTAAAGGATGCGGACCAACAGGAGCTTTCCCTGGCGGAGGCTGTGTCAGAGGCACTCAGTGAAGTGAGCTTCACTAGGCTAAGCGATGAGCTGCAGCAAGGTGAGCTTGACAGCCGCTTCTATGCCTCTAAAGTGGCTGCGCTTACGGAACTGTGGAGGCGCGACGCCGCTCGTGGTTCCCCGATGGAGGAGGAACGCCACTTGCCCTCCACGTCCGGCCTGGCCTCGTTTGTTGTGCAGCCCGTGAACGCTGGCGCAGAGCCACACCACACGTTGACGATGGTTGTTGATCCCGTGGCGCGGCACTCCCAGCTCCTGGTCTCACTGTGCGATTACGTCACACGGCTGCCGCTTGGCGTCTCCTGCATCGTACACATGGGCACACCACAACAGTTGGCTAAACCCATGCGGAATTTTTACCTGTTTGTTAGTGAGCTGGAGATGCGATTTGACGCGGTGGGAGGAGTACTGCCGCCGGCTGCGGTGTTTCACCGGCTGCCGTCGCGGCATCTGTTGACGCTTGGCATCGAGGAGCCGGAGAGCTGGACGGTGTTCCCGCTGGACGCCAAGTACGACCTGGACAACCTTATCCTTGACCAGCTGCCCTCCTCCTCGCAGTACGCGCATGCCACCTACGGCATCAACTCGATTCTCCTCACCGGGAGTGCAAGGGAGGCCGGACGACCGGTTCCCGCAAGCGGCTTGCCCCTGATGATACGCTCCACAAGGACGAACCCCGCCGCTGCTCTCACCCGCGACACCATTGTCATGGCCATTCTGGGCTACTTCCAGCTGCAGAGCAGCCCCGGTGTGTGGTATCTCACGGTGCAGCCGGGCGGCTTCGCGGAGACCTTCTACATATCTCAGGTCAACCACATCCCCCTCAATGACGCAGGAAACAAAAAACGCATCTCTGGGTTTAATTACACGGCAGGGCAGAACATTCCCGTCGTGATTTCCTCATTCATTGGAAAAGCATTGACGCTTGATATATCCAAAACGCCAGGCCGCGAGAGAATGACGATGAGCGATATTGAAGCGGCGTATCCTGAGCGCGCCGACTGGCCACCGGCCGGTCCACGCACGACGAAGCCGAGGTCCCCAACGCTTAACATCTTCTCTGTGGCCTCTGGGCACCTTTATGAACGCTTCTTGCGCATGATGATCCATAGCGTTATGCGGACCTCCTCCGATGTGCATGGTGCGAATACAACTCGGATTAAGTTCTGGCTTATTGAAAATTTTCTCTCGCCTCAATTCAAGGCGCTTATCCCCTTGTTGGCGAGTCACTATGGCTTTGACGTGGCCCTCGTGACGTATCGCTGGCCATGGTGGCTCCACAAACAGACTGAGAAGCAGCGCACCATTTGGGCCTACAAGGTTCTCTTTCTTGATGTCTTGTTCCCACTTGACGTCGAGCGTGTCATTTTCGTCGACGCCGACCAAACCGTTCAGGCAGATCTGCACGAACTCTACAACATGAACATTGGCGGTGCCCCGACGGCGTATACACCGTTCTGTAGAAAATACCCGAACCTGGCCACTAAAAACTTCCGCTTCTGGGATCAGGGATTTTGGGCGCAGCACCTGCGTGGGCGGCCGTACCACATCAGTGCCATCTACCTCGTTGACCTGCGCCGGCTGCGGGCGATGGCGGGTGGCGACAAGTACCGCATGATGTACAGCCAGCTGAGCCCCGACCCCAACAGCCTGGCGAACCTGGACCAGGACCTTCCCAACTTTATGCAGGACGAGGTGCCGATTTACTCCCTCCCCGAGGAGTGGCTCTGGTGCGAGACGTGGTGTGGGGCAGAGAGCAAGGCGCGGGCCAAGACGATTGACCTCTGCAACAACCCCCTAACAAAGATGCCGAAACTCGACAACGCCAAGCTCATCATCCCGGGCTGGGAGGAGACGGACGCCGAGTTGGAGGCCCTCTCGGACAAACTTCTGAAGAAGCAGCAGCAGCAACAGCAAAGCGAGAATTGAAGGCAATACTAAGCGCAAGTGAAACAAAGGAGGAAATGTGCCGAACGGCAACATTAAAGCGGGCGAGAAAGACAAGGCGGTGAAAGTATATATATATATAGATAGATAAATAAATAAAT
>NW_021704549.1:6846-15319 GCF_003719485.1 Trypanosoma conorhini | reverse complement strand
TGGCGTGCCTCCCGTCACTCTCCCCCCCCCTCGCTCCCTCTCTTTCTTTCACGTTCTTTTTTTCCTTCTTTCTCTCTCTCTCTGAATGCGTGGCGTCAGTGGCTCTCGCCTTCCTGTCACTATCGTAGTTTATTTGTTTATTTTACATGCGGCGCCAAATACTTTTCTTTGTGGTTCATTTTTGTTACTATTATTTATCATTCAATTCTTCATCTCCCTCTCTCCCTCTCTCTATAAATATACATATGCATGCATGCATAGAGACGCACACGCACACAGACGCAGCGGGGAGGGCCGGAGGGCCTTTACACGCACGTGCACGAGAGGTGGGCGGCAAGGCGGCGCGCGCGCGATGCACCCGACGCCCCCGCCCTTTCCGTCTTTTTTTTTTTTTTTGTCTTTCTTTGTCTGTGCATTTGTTTCTCATTCTTTGCTGTCTTCCGCCCGCCTCAGTGACGGGCCGTATCCTCGCCGCCTGCCTGCCTGCCTGCCTGCGGCTCTACGTTGTACCCGTTGCTGCCCCTCTCGCTTTCTTTTCTTTCGTTCTTTTCTGGCGTGTCTGCCGCTGTTGCCGGCCGCACAGAACGCGGGAGGCTCAACGGGGGTGGGGGGCCGGCAGCTCACGCCACACAACACGTGCGCCGCCGCCGCCGCCGAGACACACCCACTAGTTTTTTTTGTTTTTCCTTTTTTTCCTTCTTTTTTTTTGTGGCTTCCGCCGCGTAGGGGCTGCAGCGGCAGGGGAGCGAAGCGCGGGAGAGGTAGCGAGAGAGAGAGCAGGCGGCAAAAAGCAGAAGCAAAAAAGTCAAAGGAATAAAAAAAGGCGTAAACCAGCGGGGCAGCGGCACGCTACGGGGAGCAGGAGGCGGAGGCGGGACGGAGCGATGAGTCGTGGGATGTTAGGCTTCAACGTGCACGACGGGTGCCTTGAGGCGATGGTGCACGGCTACAAGGACGGCTTTCTGCGGCAGGAGGAGTACAGCAGCCTGGCGCAGTGCGACTCCCTCAGCGACCTCAAGTCCCAGCTGCAGGTGACGGACTACGGCAACTTCCTGCAGCAGGACGGCCAGCTCACCTCGCGCGTGATTGTGCAGCGGGCGCAGGAGCACCTCGTGCGGCAGCTGCGGGAGCTGCGGGAGTGGGCGGCGCCGCCGCTCTCGCAGTTCCTCGACTTCATCGTCTACGAGCACATGATCTCAAACGTGCTGAAGCTCGTCATCGCGAAGCGCAGCGGGCGGGAGAGTCTCGAGCTGCTGACGAAGTGCCACCCGCTCGGCTGGTTCCCGGAGCTCGCCTCCCTCACCGCCGCCGCCGACGTGCAGGAGATGTTTCAGGTGGTCCTCATCGACAGCCCGATCGGCCGCTTCTTCAGCGCCGAGGGCGACTTCGAGCGCGACCTCGACGAGCTGCCGGTGGAGTACATCCGCGGCGTGCTGGTGCGCAACTACCTGGAGCAGTTCTACGACTTCTGCCGCGACCTCGGCGGGGAGACGGCGGCGGTGATGTGCCCCCTCCTCGACTTCGAGGCGGACCGCGCCGTGCTGACCTTCGCCGTAAACACGATGGGGCTGCGCGAGATGCAGGCGGCGGACCGGCGCCAGCTGTTCCCGAACATCGGCTCCCTCGTCGACGTCCATGGCGACATCGCGGAGGCGGAGGGGATGGAGCAGCTGCGGGAGCGGCTGCGGCGCTTTGCCGACCTGCACGAGCTGCTCGACGACGGCAGGGGCGGCGGCGGCGGCGGCGGCGGGGACGCGGGGCGGCAGTCGATGGAGAGGCGCTTCGTGGAGCGCTCGGTGGTGCTGTACAAGGACGCCATGACGCGGCAGTTCCAGTACGGCGTCTTCTACGCCTGGGTGAAGCTGCGGGAGCTGGAGGTGAGCAACCTGCAGTGGATCGCCGACTGCGTCGTGCAGCGCATGATGCACCGGGTGCACGAGTACGTCAACATTTTGTAGCGGGGGGCCGGCGGTAGGGGAGAGCCGGGGGCAGGCGACCGCGCGCCACAAGAAAAAGAAAGTACGAAAAGAGCAAAAAAAAAAACGAAAGGAAAACACCAAAAAAAAAAAGAAAAAGAAAAAGAAGAAACGACGGGGAAAAGATGCGAAGACGAAGAAGGAAAAAGAAAAAGTAGAAGCAAACAACAACAAATTGCTGCGGTGGAGGGTGAGAGGAACCGCGGGCCAAAAAGCGGAGGAGGAGGAGGAAGAGGAGGAGGAGGAGGAGGAGGAGGTGGGGTGGGGCGCCTCGCGTCCTTGCGGGCGAATATTGCACACATGCATCCACGTGTGTGTGTGTGTGTGTCTTTCTTTCTTACTTTTTTCTTCTCTCTCTCTCCTGCCGCCCACGCACTGCCCCCCGCCTGCGTCCGCCGACACGTGTGTGGGTGCGTGCGCGTGCACTTCCCTCGCCCTCCCTCGCTGTCCGTCAGTGTGTGTGTGTGTGTGTGCATGTCTCTCCGTGTGGCCGTTTTTTCTCCACCTCCCCCCATAAAAAAAACCCGACTCGCACAAAAGCGAAACTAAAAGGCAACGACAAAACAAAGGAACAAAAGGAAAAAGCAAAATAACAGCAAAAGCAGCAGAATCCTCGCCAAGGGAAACACGGCCGCTGGACGCCGCACGCCACAGCGCAGTCGGTGAGAACTGCTGCGCCGGAGAGGGAGGGCGTGTGCGTGTGCGTCATTGTGTGTGCGATGAAGTCATTCTTCTCGCGTGTCGTGAACGCGTGGAAGACGCAGCGGCTGCCGCGGTCGGAGGTGGACTGCTCGGACTTTGTGCGGGCGCGGCCCGCGGCCCCCGGCGTCGTCCGGCTGCGCCAAGTCGTGCAGGAGCGCCGCTTTGGGGCGGCGGAGGCCCCGCCGGCCGCAGGCTCCGCCGCGGCGCTGCGCCGGGAGGCGGAGGTGCGGGGCACCGTCTTCGACCTGCAGTACCGCTGCGGCGGGGCGGGCCGCTGCGTTGAGAACGACTACCGCTGCCGCTTCCCCTGCTGCTTTGCGATGCGACCGGTGACGAAGGGGGCGGAGGTGCTCGCCGAGCGCCTCGCGTACGAGGTGGACGACGCCCCCACGCCGCAGATACGCGCGCTCGTGCGGCTCGCCCGGGAGGAGCAACTGGAGGCGGCCATCGCGGGCATCCAACAGCTCGCCAGCGCGGAGATCCGGGCGGCGGCGGGCGGGCGGGTGCTGCTGGCGGCACTGCAGCCGACGCAGGCGCAGCAGCAGGCGCAGCAGCTCGGCGTCGACGACTTCAACCCCGCCGCCGCCAAGTACGGCGCAACGAGCGCCGCGGAGGGCGCGAACCCGCTCGCCGAGAGCGAGTCTCTGCGCGGGGAGGTCGCCGCCCTCTACCTCTGGCGCGCCGCGCTGCTGGTGAACGTGCGGGCCGACGAGCGGGCGGTGAACTCGCTGCTCAACC
This sequence comes from Trypanosoma conorhini, assembly GCF_003719485.1. NCBI lineage: Eukaryota > Euglenozoa > Kinetoplastea > Trypanosomatida > Trypanosomatidae > Trypanosoma > Trypanosoma conorhini. Next base: position 11,903 of record NW_021704549.1, on the reverse strand, counting down.
TCGCGGCGCTGGTGCCGGAGGAGAGTCGCGAGCGCCTGTACACCGCCGCCGCCGCCTGGGCCGCGCTGAACGACATGGAGATTGTCTACTACCGCTCGCTGCTGCAGCAGTACGAGGCCTTCCCGGCGGCGCAGGCCTTTGCCCACGAACGCCCGTTGCTGCTGCGGCGCGTGTTTGAGGCGTGTGGGGAGTCGGCGTACTTCGTGGCGTGCGCGACGCACGTCGTCTTCGCGAAGGAGGTCACCGCGACGGTCTCCCGCGCGCAGGGGGCGCAGATGTACGGCGACCTCACGGAGGACCCGATGCGGAGCATGTGCCTCCCGCTCGCCATGCGCTACTACCGCTTTCACGTCAGTGACGCCTTCTGGGAGCAGTTCATGCAGCTGCTCTGCATGCCGCCGGTGCCGGCGCCCGCCACCGCCGAGGAGCGCGCCCGCGACCGCGCCGAGCAGCTGGGGCTGACGCCGAACTACATGCTGGACGCCATCGGCCGCTCCATGATGCTGCACCACCTCGTCATGCTGCACGAGGCACGCGAGCGTGACATCGCCAGCGGCGCCGTCGCCGAGGCCGTGGGGCAGACGAAGGCGGAAGGGGGCGAGGCGGCCGGCGTGCACCCGTCGCGCTACGAACGCGTCCTCAGCGAGCGCGAGCGCGGGGTTGCCGTCGCGCGACTGCGTGAGTTGCTTGCCCTCGCGCGCTCCTACCAGCACCAGGAGAAGCCGCTGGACGACGTCGACGGCGGCGCAAAGGGACGCATCGCGCCTGAGGCGGAGGCGGCGGCTCCCGCCGGCACTGCCCCGACCCACTAGGCGCTGCGTGCATGTGGGCTGACGGCAGAAACCGAAAGACATTTTACTTCCCCTTTCTTTCTGTTTTCTTTTTCGTTTTTGTTTTCTTTTTCACTTATTTACTTTGCACGTCGTTTTTCGCCTGCTTTTTTTTTTCTTGTCTTTTGTTTGTTCTTCCTCTTTTTTGTTTTGTTTTTGATCTGTGTGATCCTCTGCGGGCGGGGCGGGGACACACTCGGCACGGCGCAGCTTGTTTTTAGTTCTGACCGGGCAGTTTACACCTCGCGCCCCCCTCCCCCTTCCACTCACACACACAAACACGCACACATGTTGCGCCGCGCCCTGCGCCGGCTGCAGTACAGCGCCCCGCTGTCGTACCCGTACGCCCCGCCGGCCTACGACCCCGCTGCCGTCCCCACCGACGCCAGCGGCGCCGCTGGCGTCGGTGGGGGCGGCAACGGCGGCGGCGGCCCCAGCGCGCAGCTGCAGATGCAGCGCAGCTCCCGCATCCACCTCAACCCCGCCTCCTTCGTGGAGCCGGTGCCGCGCAACACGGTGCTCAACATCGTCCCGCAGGGCCGGCAGTACGTCGTGGAGCGGCTGGGGCGCTACCACCGCACGCTCGACCCCGGCTGGTGGCTGGTGGTGCCGCTGCTGGACAGGATCCGCTACTGCTACAGCGTTAAGGAGCAGGGGGTGGAGATCCCGAACCAGTCGGCGATCACCTCCGACAACGTCATGGTGGAGATCGACGGCGTCCTCTTCCTGCGCATTGTCGACGCGGAGAAGGCGAGCTACAACATCGAGAACCCCGTCTACAACCTGCTGAACCTCGCCCAGACGACGATGCGGAGCGAGATCGGCCGCCTCGACCTCGACACCCTCTTCCGCGAGCGCACGCTACTCAACAAAAACATCGTCGAGGTGCTGCGCCGCGAGGCGAACGACTGGGGCATCGAGTGCAAGCGGTACGAGATCCGCGACATCACCGTCAGCGAGCTCGTGCGGCGCTCCATGGACCTGCAGGCCGACGCCGAGCGCCGCAAGCGGCAGCTCATCCTGCAGTCGGAGGGCGAGGCACAGGCGGAGGTGAACCGCGCGGAGGGGCTCAAGCGCGCCCAGCGCTGCGCCGCCGAGGCACAGAGGTACACAGTCGTGCAGCGCGCCGAGGCGGAGGCGGCGGCGACGGGCGTCATGGCCGAGGCGGTCTCGAAGAGCGTCACGGTGGTCGCGGGCTCGCTGGAGCAGGCCCCGCGCAGCGGCGACGCCGTCGCCCTGCGGGTGGCGGAGAAGTACATTGAGAAGTTCGGCGAACTCGCCAAGGCGAGCAACACGGTGGTGCTCGGGAAGAACGTTGGGGACCCCGCGGAGTTCTCGGCGCAGGCGCTCTCCATCTTCAACGCCCTCAGCGCCGTCACGGGCGGTGCGGGGGGCGCCGGTAGCAGCCGCGGCACGCTCCCCGCGTCGTCCGCCGCGGGTAAGTAGGTTATGCCCCTCTTTTCCTTTTTTTTTCTTTACGTTTTTTTTGTTTTTGTTTTTTTCCCTGTTGTTGTTGTTGTTGTTGTTTGGCGAGGGGCGCAGCACGTCGGCGGGGTGCATTGAAGCCCCTTCCGCCGTCGTTGCCCCCGCACCAACGGCTGCTGGTTTGCGGCTCCCCCGGCGGGTGTAGGTGGCGTCGCGGCCTCCTGTGTGTGTGTGTGTGTACGTGTGTCTCTCTCTTTGTCTCTCTCTGTCTCTGCCTGGCTGCGGCGGTCACGTTCGCTCTCCCCCGCGCCTTTTCCCGTGCCGCGGCCCGCGTGCGCTGGCATCTGCCTCCACGTTCTTCCTTTGCTCTCCCTCCTCGAACGCCGTGCTGGGTGGGATGCGGTCTGGACCGCGCCCCGGCAGAGCGAGCAGTAGCGTAGTAAAATCGTAGTAGCCAAGACAAAGCCAGCAGGCAAGCAGGCCCAAAGCAGCACTCCGTCACACTGTGCGTACAGGCGAGTGGTATATATTTATATTCAATAGCGGTTGCTGCTTCACCTGCCCCTCCCCCCTCCCCGCGCTCTCTGGAGGCAAGGCTGCAGACAGCTCTAGGATAGGCCAAGGGAGGAAAAGGAAAAGGAAAAGAAACAACAACAACAACAACAAAAAGAAGGAGCAGAAAGTAGTGTGGAATTCCGTTGTATTTGTTTATTTATTATTGTTATTATTATTATTTTTTTTGCTTCAGCAACCGTAGAGAGGCGCGAAGACACCCGGTGTGTGTGTTTGTGTGTGCGTGGGAAGTATGCAGCGCAGTGTGATTCGACTGGTGGGGCGCGGTGGCGCCTTTGCGTTGTGCGGGGCGCTGCGGAGTCAGACAGCCGCCGCCCCCGCCGCCGCGCCGGACCCGAAGGACCCGAATGAATTTACGATGCAGCCGATGCAGCCGCACGGGCGCTCCACGCACATGTACGAGGCGAGCGCGAAGGGGGCCGAGGTGGGCGCCCGCAACGAGGCCGCCTGCATGGACTACGAGGCCTTCAAGCCGCGCACCCTCAAAGGCATGCTGGCGATGCCGCACCTCGTCAACCTGCTCACCATCACGCCGCTCTACTGCGCCCTCGTCTGCGTCGCCAGCGTGGCGTGGGGCATCGTCTACTGGGACTTGTACTGCCGCCGCGCGTACGAGACGGTCCTCGTCGCCCGGCCGGAGTCGCTGCGTTGACGGGGGCCGGGGAAGGGCGAGGGGTGAGAGCCGCGCGTGGCCGTCGTGAAACCAAATACCCCCCCCCCTTTTTTTTTTCCTTCTTTTTCGTCCCCTTCTTATTTTCATTCGGCTTTTCTTCGCTGTTCTACTCCTGTCGTCCGCCAACGCCGTCTTTTTTTTGTTTTGTTTTTCTTCTTTTTCTTTGCCGTGCTTTCTTCTCGCAGCTGTCGCTCTCTTCCTCTCACTCTCTCTGTGTGTGTGTGTGTGTGTGGCGGGGCAGACGCCGCACCTCCCGCAGCCTGACTTTTTTCTCTCTGCCCCCTTTTTTTTCTTTTTTTTCTTTGTTGTTATCGCCTGCGTCGACCCCCTCGCGCCGGCGGGGAGGTGCGTGCGTGCCGCTCTCTTTTTTTACTTCTCTGCCCGGGGCGAGAGGCGTGGGCGGCGGGCCAAAAAAAGAAAAAAACAACAACAACAACCACAGCGACAACAAAAGAGGGAAGAAAACGAAAAGAAAACGCGGGCCCGGCGAGGGAGATGTCTGGCGGGAGTACGGCGGCGTACGACGCGACGCGGGCGGAGCGCTTTGAGCGCTGGCTGCGCGCCGAGAGCTTCCCGCCGTCGTACACCGACGCCGCCACCTCCGCGGGGGAGGAGGCGCTGCTCGCGGCGACGGAGTTGTTTCGGGCGCAGTTCCACGAGTACTACCCGAACCGCGCCCCGCTGCTGCTCACCCCGCTCAACGAGTGCCGCGCCCGCAAGCTGATCTGCAGCTTCATCAAGCCGACCGTCTTCCCCTTCGAGGAGATGTTCGACCTCGCGGCGTGCGCGGGGTACTTCGCGGGGTACATGCGCTACGAGCCGCTCGAGGACCCGGAGCGGCTGCCGGAGGTCGTCGTGTCGCCGGCGACGGCGCTGCAGTGGCAGGTGGGCAACTGCTTCGAGCTCAGCCTCCTCCTCGCCTCCGTGCTCGCGGGGGCGGGGTACAACGTGCACGTCGTCGTCGGCTACGCGCGGCGCTTCGTCTGCGAGAACGACAACACGCGGCGCACCTGGAGCGACAGCGCGGGGCTCTTTGACGAGGCCGCCTCCGACGACGAGCGGGAGGTGGAGCCGGAGCTCGACGCGGAGTACGCCCAACTCGTGAAGGATCGGCCGCCGCTGCGCGGGGTGCACGACCCCGAGCCGGCCGCCTCGCAGCCGCAGCAACAGCCGCAGCCGCAACAGCAGCAGCCGCAGCCGCAGCCGCAGCCGCAACAGCAGCAGCCGCAACAGCAGCAGCCGCAGCCGCAGCCGCAGCCGCAGCCGCAGCCGCAGCCGCAGGCCGCGGCCGGCGACGGGGAGAAGGCGAAGGAGGGGCAGGCGCAGCCGCGGCGGCGGCTGCACAGCTGGCTGCTCGTCCTGCCCGGGGGCCGCAAGAGCCAGCGGGAGGCCGTCTTTGTGGAGCCCTCCACCGGGGAGCTGATCCCGCGCGGCGCGGCGGCGGACGGCTTCTACACGGGCATCGAGGCCGTCTTCAACAGGCGCAACTACCTGGTGAACCTCGCCCCCAACGCCCCGGTGAGCGCCCTCACGCTCGACCTCGAGGACGGCACGCA
>NW_021704549.1:0-6821 GCF_003719485.1 Trypanosoma conorhini | reverse complement strand
GCAGCAGCCGCAGCCGCAGCCGCAGCCGCAGCCGCAGCCGCAGCCGCAGGCCGCGGCCGGCGACGGGGAGAAGGCGAAGGAGGGGCAGGCGCAGCCGCGGCGGCGGCTGCACAGCTGGCTGCTCGTCCTGCCCGGGGGCCGCAAGAGCCAGCGGGAGGCCGTCTTTGTGGAGCCCTCCACCGGGGAGCTGATCCCGCGCGGCGCGGCGGCGGACGGCTTCTACACGGGCATCGAGGCCGTCTTCAACAGGCGCAACTACCTGGTGAACCTCGCCCCCAACGCCCCGGTGAGCGCCCTCACGCTCGACCTCGAGGACGGCACGCAGTGGGAGGGGATGCTGTTCGACCTCGACCCGGAGGAGGAGCGGGAGTCGACGCTGCACGCCACCGCCACCGGCGTCGGCGCCGAGCGCTTCAACTACACCTCCACGGCGGGTGTGCGGTGGCGGGCGCACGGCGGGGAGCTGAGCATCTCAAACTTAGCCGTTACGACGATGCCGCCCGGGGCCTCCACCACCGCCGGCGCCGGCGCCGGCGCCACGGATGCCCGCCCGCCGCTGCTGGCCGCCACGGTGGGCGTGCTGAGCCACACGCAGCGGGAGAAGGGGCCGCTGCAAGGCTTCAGCTCGTGGGTGCAGGACCTGACGCTCAGCCGGGAGCAGTACGAGCGGCGCTACCCGGGCGGCATGAAGTTCGTCCGCTACGCCAACGCGGAGGTGTGGTGGTTCGCCCCGTACGCGATGCCGGACCTCCGCGTGACGGAGGTGCGGCTCCCCGACACCACGCACCGGCACCAAAAGCAGGTGCACACGCTCTTCAGGCACCGCTCCGACAGGCTCCGCCGCCGCTCCATCTACCCCCGCAAGGAAGGCGACTCCGTAGAGGCGCTCGGGCCAGACAGCGACGTGAGGGCGGCGGGGGAGGCCTACGCTAGAAACCTGAACCCGCGCGCCGGCGAGCCGGAGCCGTTTCGGTTGCTGAAGGAGTGGTACGACCGCGGCAGAATGCGGGACGCCGCGGTGGAGGGGCTGCGCCTCTTCACCCACGAGCCCGGCGTGGAGCGCACCATGACCTTCTATTGGGACGCGCGCGACGACGGCCTCTGGCGCCGGCAGGAGCTCTTCTACGAGGGCTGCATGCTGCGCAAGGTGAAGGAGTTCTACCGCGAACGCGACGACAGGCTGTGGTACCGCAGTGCCTCCTTCGAGCGCAGCAGCGGCGTGCTGCGGGTCTCGCGGAACCGCAGCAGCATCTTTGGCGAGCGCTCCGCCGACGAGGCGCAGCGAGTGGAGCCGCTGCGGGTGAGTGAGAAGTACCACCGCAACGAGGCGCTGCCGCCGGACGAGGACGTGGCGAAGTACACCTTCGTCCGCTTCGCCAACGGCAGCGGGGGGGAGATGTGGGTGTACTTCCACTACCGCCCCGGAAGCGTGATTCGCCCCTACCGCATGTACACAAAGGCGGCGCGCGGGGAAGAGTACCTGGCGTCGACCATCGCCGGCAACGCCCCGGCGGCGCTGCCGTGCACCATCGTGCTCATGCCGAACGCCGAGGAGCCGTCGGAGCTGGAGCAGTACAACGAGCGCAAGCGCCTCGCCTGGTGGGAGAGCGTCTGCCTCGGCAAGGTCCGGGGGACGATGACGGAGTGCAGCGGCATCCTCGCCTCCATGCGGGAGGCGCGCGGGCAGGCGGCGCGGGGGGTCCTCTCCGTCTTCGACACGCTCCGCAACCGGCCGCACGAGACGGAGGAGGACCGCGCCCGCAAGCTCGCGGAGGAAGCCTCCCGCGAGGCCTCCCGCAAGGACTACCTGGCGCCGTACATCGCGAAGCTGGAGCTGCCCGGCAGCTTCGACGGAGACTACATGCACGTCACCCTCACCCTCGAGCAGGCGCGGCAGGTGCGGGACGAGGCGCTGCGGGAGCTGAAGGAGCGCCTCATCCAGCGCGGCCACATCATGCAGTCGCAGATGGACGCGGAGAAGAAGGACTTCAACGAGCGGCAGGCCGCGTACCAGAACCAGCTGGACGCCGCCGGCCTCGACGCCGGCCGCGATGAGGAGGAGTTTGCCAAGTACTGCAAGGAGGCCACATGGCGCATGAAGACGCTCGACGAGCGGCTCTCCAAACACATTGACCAGTCCAGCGAGAAGTACGCCAAACTTGCGCAGCGTCTCGCAGAGGATCCGCGGCTGGCGGCGCTGTATAAAGGGCAGCAGCAGCCCCCGCCGCCGCCGCCGCCGCCGCCGCCGCCGTCGTAGACAAATCCGGGCGGAGGGCCCCGAAGGCACGTCCGCGTGTTTGTCTGTGTGTTTGTTGCATGTGTGAAGGAGAACAGCAGGCGGCACGGCGAAGGGCCAGGGGCGCGCGACACACAGCGCGGTCGGTCGGATGTGTAGATGTAAAGCGAAACACGGATGTGAATCCGCTGGGTGCTGCTTGGCCCCAGGCGGGGGGGGGGGGAGGGCCGAGAGGAGACGGAGAGGAGGTGAAAAGAAACCGCACGGCGCAACACAACGCCCACGTGCCGCTGGCGGTGGCTGGACGGCGGATGCATCTGCGATGGTTTCTGTCCTTCCTCCCATCCCGTCCCTTCCTCCTTTTGCTTCTTTCTTCGTTTTCACTTTTACTTGATTTTTATTTTTATTTTTATTTATTTTTTATTTTGTATTTTTTGCAGCCGCGGCGGAAGGAACGCAGAGAGCCGGAGGGACGAGGCGTAGAGGGCGAGGACGCGCAGCACACACGCACACACGCACACACACACACACAAGGCGCCGAGAGGAGGAGGAGGGAACCTGAGGACGAGAAGAAGGGGACAGCATGCTTTTCTTTGCATGGTTTGCCTGCAATTCGTCGCTGGCGGCGTTCTGCGTGGAAGAGCTGCGCGCCGCCGCGGCGACGGTGGGGGTGGATCTCCGCGTGCTGGAGCCTTTGCCGTGGGCCTGCGCGGCGGAGGCGGCGGCGGTGCCGGGGGCGGCGTTCTGCGTTTTTGAGGCGGCCTCCGCCGCGGTGGCGCAGCAGCTCGCTGGGCGGTGCGTGCTGCTGCGCGCCGTGTACCGCCTCATCGCCGCCGCGGCCTCCGTGGAGGAGCTGCTGGCCTGCGTCGGCGGCGTAGGCGACGGCGAGGGGCGGTGGCTGCGCGGGCTGCCGTGGCCGGAGGAGACGCTGCGCCGCGCCGAGTGCGCCGTGCGGGTGGAGACAATCGGGCGGCACTACACGCTGGAGGAAAAGTTGGCGCTGGCGACGCGCGTTGGCGCGGAGCTGCGGCTTCCGCGTGAGGCGTCCGCCCCGGAGGGGGCGCAGCCGCAACAGCAGCAGCAGCCGCCGCCACCGGCCACCCCGCCGCCTCGCATTGTCGTCGTGGTGGAGCACGCGCTGGAGAACGCGCCCGCCGGGGCGCCGGCGTCGTGGCAGCCGTGCGGTCGTGTGCTGCGCGTCTTCTGCGGCGCGCCGGTGGCGGAGTCCGCGCGGCAGCGGCTGCTCGCGACGTACGACCTCAGGCGGCGGCCGTACATTGGCACCACGTCGATGCCGCCGGAGCCGGCCTTCGTGGCGGTGCACCTGGCGAAGGTGCGGCGCGGGGCCTACGTGCTTGACCCGTTCTGCGGCACCGGCAGCATCCTCGTGGCGGCGGCCCACTACGGGGCCGTCACCCTCGGCGCCGACGCCGACGGGCGGGTGATGCGGGGCGGCTCCCTGCGCTGCGGGGTGAGCCGGCAGCAGCGGCAGCAGCGGGAGGCCGCGCTGCGGTCGCACTCGCAGGAGGCGCTGGCGCGGGCCGGCATCACCGCGGCGGAGGCGGCGGCGCCGTCGATGTGGACGAACTTCAAACTCTACGGGCTGCCGACGCCGGACCGCGTGCGGCTGAACTTCGCCACCTGCCACGCCGCGCTGCGCCCCTGCCACGCCGGCGGCGAGCCGCGCGCCGACCGCGGGTTTCTGGACGCCATCGTGACGGACCCCCCGTACGGCATCCGTGAGCCGCGGAAGACGGCTGCGGCTGCGGCGGCGGCGGCGGCGGCGGCGACAGCGACAGCGACAGCGACAGCGACGTACCCCGTCAGCAGCATCGCGCTGGACCTCCTCCTCTTCGCCGCCGCCGCCCTCGTGGTGGGGGGTCGCCTCGTGTTTTGGTACCCCACCACCCCGCACTACACCGACGAGGAGCTGCCGACGCACCCGTCGCTGCGCCTTGTCTGCGACGTCCCGCAGCGGGTCTCGCTGAAGGTCGTGCGCCGCCTCGTCGTGCTGGAGAAGACGCGGCCGCTGCCGTTTCCGCCGCCCACGCGGGAGGCGTGCGCCGCGGTGCGGCAGCCGCAGGACCTCCGCGCCCTGCTGGACGCCACCGACCTCCCCGACAACGCGGAGTACATGCACTACCGTGCCAAGCTGCTGCGGAAGCGGGACGCCACGCGGCGGTACTTTTCCTCCGCCACCCCGTCGCCCCTCTGCACGCCCGGCGAGGGGAAGGGACGACCGCGGAAGCTGACAAGGGCGGAGCGCCGCGAACTCATCGTGGCAAACCGGGAACGGAACCTGCAGCAGCAGCAGCAGCAGCAGGGGCAGCGGTTGGCAGCGCGGGAGGACGATGATAACTGCGGCGGCGAGACGGCGCAGGGAATGAGTTCGAGTAAATGACGCGGAGGGGATGATGACGCAGGCGGCACCCCTTTGCAGAGGCGAATATCTTATATATATACATATCCCACTTTGGCTGCTTTCCCCCTTGTGCGCTTTGCGGCTTCTTGCGCCTGCGCCCCCCACTCACTCACCCACTCACTCACTCACATCTGGAGACTGGGGGGGTGGCTTGGGATGTATTTTTCCCTCTCAGCGTAGGCGCTCTTCTTCTTTTTTTTTCGTCTTTTTTCATCCTTCTCCGGTAGAGTGTGGCAGGTGCGCCTCGTAGCAGCATTTTTTTTTTTCGGATCTTTACTGCCCGCGTATACTCGTCCCCCTCCCGCTGCTGCGGAGATGAGCGGCGTGCATGACGACGGTGGCGGGCCGCAGGCGGCGGCGGCGGTGGCGGTGGCGGAGCCGCAGAATACCACCGCACAAGTCGTGACAGCTGCGTGGCGCCAGACGACGCCTTACGGCGACGACGACAACGTCTGCGGCGTGTGCTTGGAGGAGCCGGCGGAGGGCTGCTTCGTGGAGCTGTGGTGCTGCGGCAACATCCTCTGCGTCGCGGACGCGCAGCTGCTGGGGACCTGCCCCTTCTGCCGCAACGAACCCCTCGTCTGGAGCATCACAAAGTAACTTCCCCCGAGACGCGGACGTGAGTGTGTGTGAGTGTGTATGTGTCCCACTTCCTCCCACTTTTTCTTCTTTCTTTCTTTCTCTCTGTGTTTTTTTTGTCTGTGTGCATGCGTGTCCAGCTGCACATGCGCACGTCCCCCCCCCTCCCCGATCCTCCACCGATGGCGTGTGCGTGCTGGCATACTACGCCCATGTGGCTGTGTGCGCTTTCTGTGGCTTGCTCGCGTGTGCCTGCTGCTGCTGCTGCGGCGGCGGCGGCCGCTGGGCATCCCCCCTCGGCGTGCGTGGAACGTTTGCCTGTCGGCTCGCTCTCTCCTCTGCAAGTTCGCCTAGCAACGCAAGGAAAGCAAAGTAAAACCAGCCACCCAACCAAGCAGCCAAACAACTAAGCGGAGCAGAGCAGAGGGCAAACCAATCCAATGTTGCCGTCCTTCACGCGGAAGCCGGTGGATCACCCGCTCGGGTTTCTCGTGGCGATCTCCGGCCTACTCATGCAACTCATGTCGTACGGCATCGACAACAGCTACTCCATCTTCTCCGAGGACATGCACAAGGACCCCTCGCTCGGCTACCCCTCCATCACCACCATCAGCCTCGGCAACTCCGTCTCGCTCGGCCTCTCGCCGCTCTTCGGGGTGCTCTGCGGGTTTCTGGTGGACCGCGTGCCGCCGCGCCTCATGATGGCCGTCTCCACCGGGATGCTCTTCTTTGGGCTCTGGATGAGCTCCAGCTTCGCCAGCAACGTCACCGCGGTGACCTTCGCCTACTGCCTGCTGGCGTCCATCTCCTCCGCCTGCATGCTCTCGCCGGGCGCCGCCGCCACCAGCTCGTGGTTCAGGCGCTACCAGGGGCTCGCGATGGGCATCAACTTCGCCGGCGGCGGCGTCGGCAGTGCCATCATCCCCTCCTTCGCCGGCAAGTGGGTCGTGATGTACGGCTGGCGCAAGACGTTCCGCCTTATGTCGGCCTTCTGCGCCATCGGCGTCGTGGCGACGCTGCTCTCTGCCCGCCGCGACTCCAGCGGTGACGTCGCGGAGGCGGAGGCGGAGGCGGAGGCGGAGGCGGCGGCGGCCCACGACGACAACGAGCCGCAGCACGCGGAGGAGGAGCAGCGGCAGCAGTCGCAAGAGGGAGAGGCGGCGGTGCACAACCCCCCCGTGGGCGACAACCCCGGCGACATCGAGGCGGCCTCCGCGCGCCGCAGCCTGCACACACACAAGCTGACGCCGTGGGAGCTCTTTCTCAGCGTCTTCTCGCGGGCCTTCATGGGCAACTTCTTTTGCTGGCTCATCTTCAGCTGGGCCTTCTACTCGCTGATCTACGTGGCCGTGCCGTACGTGTCGTCGATGGGCAAGGTCGGCACCGTCTACGCGACGGAGAAGCCGATCCCCACCGACGTTGCCTCCACCCTCTTCACCTTCTACGGCGTGTTTCAAATCGTCGGCTCCGTCCTCGTCGGCTGGCTTGCGACCAGCACGACGAACGAGTTTGCCTACGTCACGTGCGCCACCGTGGGGGGCGTGTTCTGCGGTTTTCTGGCCTTCTGCCGCAGCTACGTCGCCT
>NW_021704548.1:5416-15341 GCF_003719485.1 Trypanosoma conorhini | reverse complement strand
GAGACTACGCTGGCTGGTGAAGCGGACCGCGATGAGCACGACGGCCCACAGCAAGGCCGGCAGCAGCAGCTGCGGCAGCGCCGAGGCGTCCCACCCGGCCCCGCCCCAGCCGTTCAGGTGCACCTGCAGGGAGACGGGGTTCGTCGCCAGCCACCACAGCTGCTCTCTCGTGAAGGTGAGGTCGTTGGCGTGCCGGTCCGTCGCGGGGTCGCCGGTGTGGTTGTAGCGCGACACGAAGCCGTACGCGTTGGCGCGGTCAAGCGGCATGGCGTACATGTTTGCGGGGAGGCCCCTTGTGCCCTCCGCGACGTCAAAGGCAGCCATGGCTCCTCTGCGGCGACTGCGCTTCCACCGCCTCCCGCCGAGCCTCGCTGCTTTTTTTTTGTTTCTTTCTTTTGTGTATTTGTGAGTTTGTGCGTTTTGCCTCTTTCGTGCTGCTTCAGTTGTCCTGGGGCACAGCGCTTGCCACACGCATGCGCAGGGAGAGATGGAGCGAGAGAAATAAACGGGGAAATATGATGTCACAGTTGTGAGCACGTCTCGCCCGCACCAGCAGCTTTTTGCCGCACGCTGAGGCGTTCCAGAACGGGTTGCGGCCGCCGCAATGGTGGCGGGTCGCGGCGGGGTGGTGGTGGTGCTGGCAGGCGCCAGACAACAGGCCTCAGTGATTTTGCTTGTCCTCGCGCCGCCGCCTGCAACGGAGCCAGGTGGGTGATCCACGGCGGGGCGTCATTAGGGCGCCGGCGTCGTGCTCTTCTCCGTCGGGGCCTCAGAGGGCGGCGGAAATGGCCGCCGCAAGGGCGGCGGGGGAGAAGAGCTTCAGCCACGGCAGAGAGCGCGGCGGGGGGCCCTGCGGCGCGTAGCAGAGCTGCCAGCCGTACACCCAGGCGAAGGCAGAGCCGAGGCGCAGGTAGTCCCCCAGCGTGGCGGCGATGAAGAAGAGCTCCTCGTGGTGGCCCCCGCGCGTGCCCGGGGCCGCGGCCTCCGCGTCGTTGGACTTCTGGTACCGCAGGCGCCCCCAAACCTCGGGGCTGTCGCTGGCAGCCGCCGGGCCACCGGCCGTCTTTGGGCAGGCGTACGCCAGAAGCACCTCGCACGCCTCACCGCCGACGCACGAGCTGTCGCAGTCGCCTGCTTGGTTTGCGGCCCCGTACAGCGCGGCGTAAGGGGCGTACGGCGACAGGAGGAAGAAGCGAGCGGGGTGCGGTGCGGCGCCGCCCGTCCCCCTCTGCACCCCCTCTTCCTCTTCCTCCTCATCCTCATCCTGCGCGGTGGGGGCCCGTTTCGTCGCACGCTGACGACGAAGCATCTCCCTCGCCGCAGCCGCCGCAGCCGCGGGCGGGAGCTCTTCCGTGACCTCCGCGATGGCCTCGATCGCGTTGATGCATATCGTGGTGAGCGGGTGCAGCGGGCGTGGCGTGGCGCTGCCCGGCGGCCTCCCTTCCCCCTCGCACAGCTGCGCGGCGGGGAGTAAACCGCCGAGCACGGAAAACGACTCGGCGGCGCTGCTGACGCCCATGTCGGCCAAGAGCGTGAAGAGCACGGCGGGGAGCGAGGGCTGCGGGGCGGCGCACGGGCGCCTCCGGCGGTGGGCCCACTCCTGCCCCGCACGCCGCAGCGTCGCGATGCTCTTCAGCGTCCCCAGCGTGCCGTGCCGCAGCAACGTCTCCACGCTGCTCGGGGGGAGGAGGTCGGCCAGCGCCCTGCGCTCCACCCCCGCCTCCGCGCGGCGAAGGGCGAGGAAGAGAAGCCCGTGCGCCTTCGTCAGCCGCTGCGCGGAGGCCGCGAAGAGGGCCGCGGCGGACGCCGTGACGGAGAGAGCGACAGTTGCGGGTTTCTGCTTCCCGGCCTTCGCCTGCATCGCGCTCCACCGCCGCTTCTTCCCTGCCGCCGCACCGTGACACTGAGCCGCGGCGACACACACACACACACACACACGCAAAAGGGGTGCAAGTGGCGGGAGAGACGGATAAAAGTGCCAGGAAGGAGGCGGGGGGAGGCGTCTAAGCCCTGCTTTGCCCTCTAGTAGAACACCACGGCCGAACAAAAAGGAAAGGAAAACCACAACGCCAATAATAACAAAAGTAAAACACACCTTCATTTTCATCTTTTTCTTATACAGCGGAGAAGGACCTCAACAGGCTCATTCCACGAGACAATCGCACGCCCAGGGCAAACGCACACTACTCGTAAAGAAAAAGAAAACACACACACACACTGAAAAAATGGGGGAGTGCTGGGCGAGGCGTTTGAACCGCCCCGCGCGCGGAGCGGAGACGGCCGGCTCGAGGGGCTTTGGGTGACGCCGCCAGCGCCCAGCTCTCTGCGCAAACTCTGCAGCGACGCACCGAAGGGCAAATAGTTTTCACTGTTGTTTGTTTGATTGTTTGCTTGTTCGCAGCAAAAAAAAAGCAGAAAAAAAACGCACAAGACAAAATAAAATAAGCACGTGTGGCTCGACCATTGCCTCTCGCAGAGGCCCAGAGCGCCGCTGCGAAGGCAAACGCCCACCCGCCCGCCCGCCTGAGACTCTTCGGGCTGCGATGCCGCGCCACACACATCTGTCGCCCAGCACGCGGCGGCCCCTCAGGCCTTGTAGAAAAACCGCTGCTTCTGCAGTGGGTCACGTGCGACGAACTCCTTCTCAATCAGCGTCTCCAACGCCAACTTGAAGTCGCTGTTTTTTAGCTCAAACTGCGGGTTCTGCTGCTGCGTCGCAAGGAAGAGCTCGTCGTAGAGGCAGTTGCGCACGCGCTTCATGTGCTTGATGATCGCCGCCTTGATGGAGGCGGAGTGGGAGAGGCGCGCCTCCCCCGCGCCTGCGCCGTGCGCCTCTGCAAGGGCCACAACCCGCGGCGGTTGCTGCAGGAAGTGGTAGCGCGTCCGGGGCGAGGTGAAGGCGGCGTTCAAGGCGAGGCACTCCTCCTCGGCGCCCGCCTGCAGCGTGAAGAAGCCGTCACTGAGGAGCCTCCTCACTCCCCGCTGCAGCGCCGGCTTCTCCTTGCCGGTGCGCTGGGCGAGAAGCGTCCAGGTCGCGCCGGCGGCCCCCGCCTCGCCGAGGCAGTGGAAGATGTTAAACAGCTCCAGCGAGCCCACAATGAGCTTCGTCGCCCGCGGGTAGGCGACGGTGAAGCTGACGGTCTCCATGGAGGTGCGCAGCCACACCACGCGCCGCCCGCTGTGCTCTGCGTGGTAGGCGAGCGCAAACGCATGCATCGCGTGCCGCAGCGGCGGCGGGGCGTCCGCCAGCACGGGGTACACGGGCCACGCGCGGCGGGACAGAAGCCACAGCGTGGGCCGCACAACAGCCGGCTCTTCACCGGGCTCCTCCTGCGGCGCCCGCGGGTCGTGCGCCGCCGCTCCCGCCTCCACGTCGAGGCACATCTGAAGCATCTGCCGCACGCTGTCGCGCTCCAGCGGGAGCAGTTTCTGCAGGTGCTCGCACACCGCCCTCTCCGCCTGCAGCTTCTCCCGCCGCGCCTCCGCCGCGCCTCCCCCGCCCTCGCGTGCCCGCCCCACCGCGTAGGAGAGCAGTCGGTAGGCAAGAAGCTCCTTGTACAGCCGCAGGTAGCGATCGGTGGCGGCGACGCATTGTGTGAGTCGCACGGCCGACAGGAACTCATCCTCGTTTTGCAGCGACACCGCCGCCACCGCCCCGCTTTCACGGCCTCCCTGCAGCAGGTACGTCTGCAGGCTGTCGAGAAGCGTGTCGGCAAACACATCCGCGCCCCGGTTCCGCCGCGGGTGCACGAGGGCGTGTTTCACCGCGCCGTAGAAGCAGGCCACGGCGCCGCCGCCGCCGCCCTCGTGCATCCGCGCCCCCAGCGGCGGCGCCTTGCACAGGATGAGGTGGAACACGCGCTCGGTCCGCAGGAGGTAGGCGAGGAGCCGCGGCCCGCGCTGCTCTGCAGGGACGCCGCCGCCGCCGCCGCCGCCGAGGAAGTGCTCCACCGCGGCGGTGAGTCGCGCCTGCAGCAAAGCACGGAGCACCGCCGCCATCGCGACGTGCCCGACCTCCCGCGGGAGTTCGTCCGGCAGCGCAACGCCGGGGCCCGCCTGCTCCCACAGCTGCGGCGTTCCCCGCGGCGGGGCTTCCACGCAGGCCATGGCCTGGGCGACGTCCAGCAGCAGCTTCAGGGGGCCGCGCGCCGCACCCGCCCCGGCGGTGGCGTCGAGCGCAAACAGCTGCTCAACGAGCCGACGCAGCGTCACCCGCAGCAGGTGGACGACGTAGCAGTGCTGCAGGCCAGCTGCGGCGGTGTCGAGGGGCTCGTGCGCGGGGGCGTCGTCGCCGGGCTCCCACAGGAACACGAGTTTGGTGAGGAGGCCCTTCACGCTTGCCTCCTCCACGCCGGGCAGCTCGCGCGTCATCGCGAGCTCGCTGCTCCAATACCGTGGCCAGGCCTTGACGAGGAACGCGTGGCGTGCCTCCGCGTCGGCGTCGGGGCGCAGCAGCGAGAGCAGCGCCTCCCGCGGGAAGAAGCTTCGGCAGCCCCGCACGACACTCTGCAGGACGGTGGTCACGAGCAGCCGCTCCGCACCTCGCGTGGGCTGAAGCTGGAGCTGAAGAAGCTCAGCTATGCTAACAATGGAATTCGTGGGTAGCTGCCGCCGCCGGCGCTGCTGCTGCTGCTGCTGCCGTGGCATCAACTGCATTGCAGGCAGCTGGGCGTTGGCGGCGGGGCGGTCGGGAGGCACCGCAACGACGACGTCACTCCCTGGCACGCCGGCGTTCCACGCACGCCGGCGCTGCAGAACCTCCATCAGCAGACGCCGCAGCACCTGTTGCTTCGTCTGCTCAGCAAGGATATACCTCACCTCCTCGTTTATCACGTCACCGCCGCCTCGCCTCCCAGCTTGCTGGCTGTTCGCCGAAAACAAAAAGGCAACGAGCTTGGGGAGCCGCTGCAGCGCCTCGCGCAACTCGACGGCGTGCTCTATTGCCCGCTCCACCCCTCCCCGCTCACTGCCCTGCGCCTGTGCGCCGCCGCCGTCGTCGTCGTCCATGTGCCGCTGCATCTCGCGAAACTCGTAGGCCACCACGCCCTTCACCCAGTAACGCAGGAAGCCGTCAATGTCATGCACGCCGCCGAGGGTGTGGAGGATGCACCTGTGCCAGCGCAGGTACTTCTCCCGCGCGGCGCAAAGCGAGTCCGCCTCGCTGCACCGCAGCAGCACCTCAAGGTTAAGCGTCACCGTGCAGAGCTCGCGGAGGGACGGGAATGCCTCCAGCAGACTGGAGGCACACGGGATGTGGGGCGAGAGGGCCTGCACGCCGGAGGCGTTGAAGCTGTCGCAGTCCAATGCGGCGTAGGCCTCCCGGAGGCGACTGGCGACAACCCCCTCGCACGGCCGCTCGCCCGCCTCCGCGGCGTCGCCGCAGGCCTCCCCTGGCATTTGCGTGCGTGGCTGCTATCCCTCCCTGCCCTGGCGGAGTTGCTGTGC
The DNA here is from genome assembly GCF_003719485.1 of Trypanosoma conorhini. Taxonomy (NCBI): domain Eukaryota; phylum Euglenozoa; class Kinetoplastea; order Trypanosomatida; family Trypanosomatidae; genus Trypanosoma; species Trypanosoma conorhini. The sequence goes on along the minus strand of NW_021704548.1, from coordinate 9,896 downwards.
GCCGCGAAGAGCTCGACCTCCCCCCAGCACCGGCCGCCGCGAACAGGGCGCAAGGCAGGGGAAGAGAGAAACTACTGCTGTGCCGCGGAGTGGGTGAAGGGAGGGAGGGGAGGAAGGTGCCACTTACCCTGCGTCCCCGCCACTGCGAGGGGCGGCAGTCACGTGTCCCCGCCGAGGAAAAACTCGTTATTATTATTTTTGTTTTGTTTGTTTTTCTCGCCGGGCCTGGCTGCCAACACTCGTGGTGGTGGTGGCAGGGGCGGTGGTGCAAGAACGCGGTCGCTGCCACAGCCGGCCGAGGCGGCGAGAGGAAGAGAGAGAGAGGGAGGGAAACATCACAAACAACGAACACACAATCAAAACAAAAACTACAACAACAGAAAATAAATACATAAAAAAAAGGAGGCAACGACGCGCCACGAACGCTACAGCGAGGTGAAGCAGACACCCACACGCATGCGCATTTTCCCCACGGAGGCCAATTCCCCCCAGGCACTGCGGCGGCGCCAGCTGAACTCTCGGCCCCTGCTCCCTCCCCCCTACGTGTCCATCGAGGCCCCCAGGTTGGAGTTCCCCGCGGCGCCGGGGACACCGACACTCGCTGGGGCCAGCGAGACTGCCGCGAGCGGCGTGTCCACGGCAACCGCAGCAACGGCTGGGGAAACCAGCTCCAGGGGCGCCGCGTCTCCACACGACGTCGTTGCAGAGAGGAAGAGGACGCCGCTAGTGCCCGGTGCCGCTGTCGCAACCGACGCCCCAATGGGCGGCATGTGCGGCGTGCCGTCGCTCTCGGCGCCGGCGGAACTCGTTGGGGTCGTCTCTGTACTACGGCCAGACATCGCCGCATCCGCCCCACACGTGAAGTGGCCCGTGCCGCCCGCATCTGGCGTGCAACGTCGCTGGGCCAGTGGCTGCGGCGGCCCGCCGCCTCTCGCTCCCTCGCCGCGGTACCCGCCACCCCCCGCGCAAACGTCGTGGGTTCCAGGCGCACCGTTGCGCGTGGGAGCTGCAGCCGCCGCCTCGTTCTGCTCAACGGCTCGATTTACCTCGCTGCGTGGCCACCGCCCCGCGTCCGCGGCCGCCTCGCTCTCCGGGGTGAGGGGGCGGCTAAAGCTCGCAAAGCTGGCCTCCCCGTGCGGCGATGCGCCCCCCTCGTCGCGCGGCAAATACGGCTGGGGCGTCCCCAAAGGCGTGCGTGGGGTGTCGCCTGTCGGGGAGGGCGAGGCCGGTGTGAGGGCGGGCCGCGGCAGCCGGGGAACGACACCGCCGCACGGGCGCACCACCGCGCCGGTCGCGACGAAGCGGTGCCGCGGCACCAGGGCGGCCTCCTCCTCGTCGCTGCTGCTGGCGCCGCCGCGCGGGTCATGTGCGTTGGCGGGCGCCGCACGCTGCCGTGGCTGCGCCTCCACCGTGGGATCCCGCAAGGACGCCCCGCGTCGCTCCTGCACCAGGCACCGGCGCACGAGGAGGCCCGCCGCAGCCACGGTGAGCAGAAAGAGCACGGCCACCACAACAGAAAGAGCAGACATCCCCGTGTGCCGCTCTTTTTGCTCCTCCCGATGTGTATGTGTGTGCCCTCTGCCTCGGCCGCACACGTGTGCGGCGGGCCCAAGCAGACGGCACGCGAGGAAGGCGGCGAGACACGCGCTCCCCGTGAGGCCAACGGCAGCTGTGCACTAAAGTCAAGCCAGCACCTGCACAGCAACACGCATGCATGTGAGTGTGTGTGTGTTTAGGGAGATGCGACGGGGAGGAGCCACACGCAGACACGCGCGAGTGGAGGCGGAGAGAAGGAAGCAAATGGCCGCGGAGGCTGGAGGGGGGAGGATGGTTCCGAAGCGCCTTGCGTGCGGCGGCCGGGGGCCACGAGCAGCCGCGGCGGCGCTGGAAGGAGTCACAGCAACCTCGTTGAGTCCAAGGTGAAAGAAGGCGCGGAGCCAATTGTGTTCGGTGAAAACGAAGGAACAGGTAACCAACCAACACGTAAACAAAAACGGTGAAAAGCAAGGAAGAAAAAAATAAAGGTGTAGTGCTTGACGCAAGGTATCCGACGCGTGAGTATTTTTTTTGTTATTATTCCTACGTGTATTTGTCTCACATTCCTCGGTTTTCTTTATTTTCGTTTTTTTTTTTGTCGTTGCATTAATTTGCGTCTATGCCTTTCGTTTTGCCTCCGTCTACGCGCCTCTCCCTCCCACCCCCACCCCCGCGCCTCGGCAAGCGCCACACGCGACGAATGTGCCTGCGGTGCGGCTGTACACGTGGGCGGTGCGTGGACGATGCCACACGCCTGGCGCGGCAGGAGAAGAGGGGGGGGGGAGGGAGAGGCGCGGGCCGCGCGTCAGTCCGGGGCCCGCCCGGGGCACTCGAAGCTCGGCCCGCCCTTGCGCTTGAGGAGGGGGGTGAGGAGCCACTCCAGCGTGGAGGTGTCGCGCTGCCGCTGCCGCCGCCGCAGCAGTTCCGCGTAGTCGTCGCCGGCGTCCGCCACGTAGACGACGGCCTCGTTCGCGGGGTTCAGCAGGTACGGCAGCCCCCTCCCGTAGAGCTCCTCCGCGTCCGCCAGGGCGTCCTCCTCCCGCATCTCCTCCTCCTCCGCCTCCTCCTCCTGCAGGTGCTGCAGCTGCTCCAGCAGGGTTCCCACCGGCTCGCTGCTGCTGCTGCGCCGCCCCCTGGCGCCGGCCCGCCTCGAGGCCGCCTCCACCAGCAGCTGCAGCAGGCTGGGCCCCGGCTCCGCCTCCGGGGGCGGCGTGGGCTCCTCCCGCAGCATGGCGACGATCTCCGAGACCGTGGCGCGCGTGCCGTCCCGCATCTCCAGCAGGGCGTCGCCGCAGTAGCTGCCGCGGTAGGAGCGCAGCCGCCGGTCCGCCAGCACCTCCGTGCCCTGCGCCTCGGAGACGAGGACGGTGCCGTAGGACGCCTCCCCGCCCTCCACTAGCTGATCGATGGCCTGCCGCATCAGCTGCCGGCGGGAGCGGGCGCGGTCGTTGTCCCGCATCGCCGCCTCCGCAATCTGCCGCTGCCGCCCCTCAATGACGCCATTTAACACCAACATCTGCCGCTGGCGCACCACAAGCGTGCACAAGAAAAAGACTACAATGCCAAAGATGAGGACGCATAGCACCACTACGGCGGCCCCCAGGCCACTGAAATCCATCGCGGACGTGTGCTGCGCGCGTCCCCCTAGTTCTCCAGCCTGCCTACCCCACAGTCCGCACACGCGTGTGTGCGGCCTCACTTATGCAGAGCTTTTCCACAACCCCCCGCCCCTCCCCGCGCGCGATTGCCCTTCCGACAGCGCCGCGGCCCGATCCTGCCAAGTACGTATGTCTATTGCTTATACGTACACCGATTCCCCCTCTACGGCGGTGGGCGCAAGTGGACGTCTAGGTGTATATGCTCCTTCTTTATCTGATGCGCTCCCACGGCGTCTCCCACGACCCTCCCTCCAGCGCGCGCACACAAACACGCAGGGCAGAGCAGAGAGCGAAGCAGGGAAAAAACAACAGCTGAGGGGGTGGGAAGGCGCACACGAGCCACGGTGCGTGGATGTGCGTCACGCAGGCAGCTGTGACGTGAGAGGAAGGGCGGGAGAGGACCAGCGACACACACACACACACACACACAAAATGGGAGAGTGAGGGACGGAAAACAAAGCCGGCGAAATATTACAAACAAGGCAAGAGGGGCCGCCAGAATGACAAGGCAGCGCCGCAGGGAGAGGCAAACGATGTGCACGCCGATACCCCCGCCCCCCCGCCCTCTACGTCGCAGAGACGCGCGCCGCACATTCCACGCATGTCCACACAACGGCGGCTCCGCACATACATGCCTCGAGACATACCGACCGGGCTCCCAGCACCACTACGCAGGGAGGAAAACTACACAAGGCTCCCACTGCACGCAGCGAGTACGAAGAGGTACAGGAAAAGAACCCCCCCAACAAAAAAAAACGAACAGGAAAACATATACAATATCGCTTGCTTCAGAATGTGCATGGAAGGCCACCCGCCGCGGTGCCGACGCGCGTGCAACAGAATAAGGAAGGGACGGAGTGGAGTTCATCTTAGACAATGTGAACATATAGAAAGAGAGGCTGCATGAGATATCATAAACAAAAAAAACGGAAAGCAGATATAAAAGGAGAGAGTGGATGCACAGCTTGACGGCCGCGGTGCCGTGGCATTCTCCACCCTCCCCTCCCCCCACTCCTATTGCGCCGCGTAGGCGTGCCTGCGCACAAACACAGCCAGACACAGACGGAGGCAAACGAAAGGCAGCAGCATAACGCCCTCGTCGCCGCCCGCACCCGCAGGAGTGGAGGGCAGCATACACACACACACACACACACGGCATCAGAGGCCCACACTGTAAACATAAAAAGAGAGGTGAGGGGGTGGATGGAAGGACCCCTGCTGCGGAGAGGGACAAACAAAAAAAGCACCAACAACAACAGCGACACGCACGCACGCACACACACAAC
>NW_021704548.1:0-5391 GCF_003719485.1 Trypanosoma conorhini | reverse complement strand
ATCTTAGACAATGTGAACATATAGAAAGAGAGGCTGCATGAGATATCATAAACAAAAAAAACGGAAAAGCAGATATAAAAGGAGAGAGTGGATGCACAGCTTGACGGCCGCGGTGCCGTGGCATTCTCCACCCTCCCCTCCCCCCACTCCTATTGCGCCGCGTAGGCGTGCCTGCGCACAAACACAGCCAGACACAGACGGAGGCAAACGAAAAGGCAGCAGCATAACGCCCTCGTCGCCGCCCGCACCCGCAGGAGTGGAGGGCAGCATACACACACACACACACACACGGCATCAGAGGCCCACACTGTAAACATAAAAAGAGAGGTGAGGGGGTGGGATGGAAGGACCCCTCGCTGCGGAGAGGGACAAACAAAAAAAGCACCAACAACAACAGCGCACGCACGCACGCACACACACAACATGAGCAGTGGCGGACAGCGGGAGCAGCTGAGCGAAGAGAGGCAAAAAACGCATATGCCCACATGTTCTCTCCTCTCCTCTCAGAGCTCCCACCGCGGGAATCGCGCCTCCACAGAAGTTTCTGTTGCACGCCTTGTTGCATGAACGACAGGCAGAGGCCCGAAGTATCCCTTCCTCATTCACCGCGGCGCCCCCCGCGGCCGCACACAGGGGCAGAGCGGCCTCAAAGCTTTACTCCTCCTTCCTCAAGTTAACATTCGCTGCGGCGGGAGGCTGGCGTGCCACAGGGCGTCGCTTCCGCCTCCGCCGCGGCCGCCGAGTGCTGGCTTTTTCGTCCCTCCTCCCAGCACTCGGGTGTCGGCGGGCCTACAGGGGAAGACGCGGCTGACTGCGCACGGCGCCCATCCTTCGCGGACGCCTCCCGCATCCACTCTACGGGCATCATCCCCTCAAAAGAGAGCCCCCGCCGCGCCTGCGCCCCTGGCACCGCGCCGTCACCGTCACCGCCGCCGTGGCCCTCGTCCACCAGGACAAACGTCGCGTCGCCGTCGGAGTGGGTGCGGGGAAGGTAGGGGGCAGGGGCCCCGTACACCGCCTCCGCGCTCGGCAGCGTCTCCGCGGCGTTGCTGTTGGGCGGCACCGACACGCTGGAGGAGCTCCGCTCGGCCTCCGCTTCCGCGGCAATCCGCTGGCGCGTGAGCCACACCAGGAGCAGCTGCAGCAGGTCGGGCCCCGGCAGTGCCTCCGGCGGCGGCGTCTCGCTCGCCCGCGCGCGCATCACAATGTTGGGAATACTCGCCATTGTCCCGTCCGTCTGCCGCAGGAGCTGGGGGCGCAGTCGCCGCACGTTGCGCTCCGTCAAGCGCTCGCCGTGGCCCGGGAGATGCAGGACGAGCGCGATCCCCTCGTACGCCTCGCGCCTATCGAGCAGGATGGAGACGACGCGGGAGAGGTGCTCGCGCCGCCAAAGCTCCTGCTCCCGCGCGTTCAGCGTCAGCCGCAGCAGCTCCCGCCGCTCAATCCCCCGCCGCCTGCGCCGCTCCAGCTCCAGCCGCCGGTAGTGGCGCAGGCAAATAAACACCAGCACCAGCGTGAGCACGAAGATGGTGCCGAAGAGCAGCGAGAGGGCAATCACCGACGCATTTTCAGTCATGCTGCCCAGCGCGGGGGCCTACGAGGCCGGCGGCGGCGGATAGAGGTCCTTCTTTTCCTCTTCTTCCTCCCACCCACACACCCCGTCGCGCAGTCCGCGGTGGGTTTCCCTACAAGTGCCTACGCACCCAGAAGTCAAAAAGCAACAAAAAGCAAAAGAAAAAAAAAGCACAGCGAGGAAGGATGAGGCGGAGGGCGGCGGTGGACTTGGGAGAGGCGTCGCCGAGGCGCAGGGGAGCGACCAACGGCAGGAGAAAACAACGGCAGCGACGCAACGCCGCGGCACGCACCTCACAGTTATTCGCGGTTTGTTAGCGTGCGTGGGAGGTGGGGGAAGTGGGAGCGGCCGAGCAGCAAGTGGGGTGGGTGAATGCGTGGATGCGGGAATGAGCACGCCGGGCTGAGGCCAGCGAGAGAGGCGTCAGGGTACAAAAAAAAACCGGCAGGAACTAAAAAAAAATGACTCATAAAAAAAAAACTACAACAACAAAAAAGGTCCAGGGAAGTATTGAGTAAAAAAAATGAAAACGAAAGGAAAAAAAAGAGCAGGAAACAAGAAGGCACAGATTCATTTTGCCTTTACTCGCCTGCTTGGACGCCAGGGGGCGGCCACACAAGAGACCCACACGCACAGAGCGAGAGGAAGCGAGTGCAGGAAGGAGGCGGTGTCTGCGGTCACGCCGCACCCCCGCGCAAAAAGGTGGTGGTGGTGAGGGGGAAAAACGACAACAACAAAAAGACACTGCGTCACACCCCTCTCCTCGCGTGCGCGTATTTCTCCGCCTCTCGCACTGCGTACGCGCCAGCCCACGGGCAACGCCGTGCAAGTCCCCTCCTCTCTTGGCTGCTTCTTTTTTTTTTTTTTTGCCTTGTCCTCTGTATTTTTGTGTGTGTGTTTCCCTTCTCCATCTCTCCCTCTTTCCCTCCCTGCCTCTTCCTTGCGCTTCTTGCTGCCGCACTTGCTTCAGCGGGCGGGTGGGGGGCCCCAACGCAACGACGGCATTTCCCCGCCGCCCGCCCCAGGGGGCCAGCAGGGCACCTCACACGCCGCGCAGGCAACGGCGATGAACCCCCCCCCCGAAAAAAAACAAGCAAGCAAAAGAAAGAAACAAATGCCGAGCACGCGGCAACACGTCCCCGCCTCTCTATTCCCCTCGCCCCGCCCCGCAGTACCTCTCGCATGACACGCCCAGCCCCCGCGGCGTCTGCGCAAAGCCCCGCACACCTCCCCACCCACATCCAACTTTACGCGGCAGCAAATTAAATAAACACGGCCATATATGTATATGCATACGCATAGAGCAATAGATTGAGGGCTTGAGGGGAAAAAGTTAGATGGGGGGTGCACACACGTTTATTTGCGCGCAAGGGAGGCCCAGCGCAAAGACGCAACAAGAAGAGGAAGAAAATTGGGGTTGTCCCCCCCCCCTCCTCCTTCGCTGCACTCGGCGACGCTGGCGACAGACAAACAGACACACGTGAAGTTGAGGAGAATTCTACGTGCGGAGACGAAAGGGAAAAGTTAAAAAAAGAAGAAAAAAAAGCCTAAAGGAAGGAAATGGAAGCGGGTGATGAACGGGAGGGGATGGGTGAAGCCGTTTTCGTTGTGTTACTCCCGCATCCTCCTTTCCGCCATCCACGACTGCTCCTGCTGCCGTTCCCGCCCCCTCTCACTTATCGCGCCTGCGGGCGAAGGAGGAGGTGGAGCAGGCGCCCGGGGAGCGCCGCAGCGCCGCGGCCGCGCTCGTCTTCGCGGAGGTTTCCGCCCCGGGCGTCAAAAAGATCACGAGATCGTCGCCGTTCTTCAGCGCTTCCGGCGGCGGCGGCGGCTCCGGCGAGGAGGAACGGCCCCGCCGCCGCCTCCCCGGCCCCGCCGGCGTGGAGGAGACGGCGGAGGCGGCGGAGTCCACGGAGGAGGCGCGCCCCGCCGCGGCGCCGGGGCGTGTCGCGGGCTCCCGCAAGCTGCTGATGACCCGCAGGAGCTGCGCCGCACGCTGCCGCTCCCGTTCCTCGTGGGCGGTTTGTCGGCGCGCGAGCTCCCGACGCTGCATGCGCCGGCGCACGGCACAGACGCCGCAGATGAGCAGCGCCAGCAGACCGGCGAAGCCGACCAGGATGAGGAGCACGACGAAGAAGCTAAGAAGAGTGTCCAGCCCCTTCGCCATCGCTGCAGGCACCACAGGCAGGCACACGCGGAGAGGGCAAAGCTAAAGGGACTGAGGAAGCGAGCGAGAGAAGAAGAAAAAGAGAAAGAGAAAAATAGAGAGCGAGAAGCCAGTCGGGGGAGGCGGAGGAGAGTGAAAACACACCCCACGCCAGAAGTTGCCGTCCCGCTGCACTTTAATTCCTGCTGCTGCGTGCCTCCCCGCACGACCCCACCGTGCCGCTGGCGGGCACAACAATGAAAGAAAACAACTGAAGTCCGCCCCCCGCAGCTCGTGGCAAAAGGAAACAGGGAGGGAAGCGACAAGAAACAGATGGGGACCGGATGGGCACAAGAAAGCGCCCACCCCAGCTTCCTCCTCCGCCCACTACACAGACAGAAACACATGGAAAATCAGGAGAACAAACACACGACATAATTCACCCTTCCGTCAGACTTGTTCTACACCAGCCGCCAGCCACGGCGCGGGTCACAGGCAAAGGGGCTGGCCATAGGGGCCTCGCACCGCTTCTAATGATTCTCTGCCCGCAGATTTGTACACAAGTAGACATATTTATACACATAAATAATAATATATCGGCACACACACAGAGAGAGAGACTATATATATATATATTCATTTAGACGCATGCGCGCTTGTAGGAGGCGGAGTGAAGGGCACACGCAAACCAATCGCGTGCGTCCCCCCGTGGCAGCACCCACGTCTACCGGAGGGAACTGACAGAATATAACTTGTGCGCGGCCGCCCCGCCCTCCCACCCCCAGCAAAAAAAAGAAGAATAAATAAAGTGAAATGAAACAATAAGTAAAACAAAAGCACAAAAAAACAATAAGTGACAAGCGAACTCAAAAACATAGCCAGCACACACACGGTAAAAAGACACACCTGACCGACGCTGTTGGGCTGAGGAGGAGGGAGGGGGGGGGGGGCGAGCAGCGCGCCAAAAGGGACGAAGGCCCCCCCCCTACCCCCAAACGTAAACCCACCCCCCGCTCCCCTCAGCGTCCGCAGCAAACACAGTAAAAAACGGGGGCAGCTCTGCTGGGAGCCACAGTGTCTCGGCTCCTTTGCTCACGCCGTCCCCCGCGCCACACCACGTTATTTGCGTAAACAACTGACATAACAAAGAAAAACGCACAAACACACACAGCACAGGCCTGCTCTGAGCCTTTAACTTACTGCAACTTTCACTGGATCCGCGGGGCCGGGCGTTGGCGACGGCACAGAGGGGCCGGTGGGGAAGGGAGGCAGCGGGCGGCCAAGAAAGGGCAAGCCGACACCACGCACTCGGTCGCTGCCACCGGAAGGCAGCAAAAGGCATCAAGGGCGCTGGCCCTCGCCCGGGGACTGCGAGGCTGCCCCAGGCCGCCCCTCCTCCTCCGACGCCGCACCGCCGCTGCCCGGGAGGTACGACGCCTCGCCGTAGACGACGTTGGCGGCGCGCAGTTGGTAGATCGTCCCGGGGAGGTGGCGCAAGCCGCAGCTGTCCGCGTCCACCTTGGGCAGGCCGCGGCCGCGGTCGATGGGCAAGCCCCGCATAACCGCCCCGGGCGCGGCCCGAGGCAGGACGTTCCCCTCCGCCGCGGCGCCGGGGCTGCCGAGGCGGCCAGGGAGCGCAAAGCAAGGCATCTGCTGCTCGCTGTGCACGCGC
>NW_021704547.1:0-15350 GCF_003719485.1 Trypanosoma conorhini | reverse complement strand
GTTTTTGAAGGCCTGTGAGGTGGGGCGGTGGGTGGGTGTTCCGTTTAGTGTTGTTGCTGCCGTGATACGAATACACATATATATTTATATATATATATTTCTCTGTGTGTGTGTGTGCGTGTGCGTGTGTCTGCTTGCTCTCCGTGTCGTCGGCTGCTTGTTGCCGCTCACTGTTCTTGTGGCACACTCCGGCCAGTGACGGATGCCGCCGCCTCCTCCGCACCTATTCTCGCGCACAAGCTAAGGAGAGCAACAACAAGGTTGCCACCCCGACGTCGTGTTGCAGACGGGCCCGCGGGATTTTTCCCACTTCGGCCCCCCGCTTCACTCCGGTGTTTTCCCGTCGTGTTGCCTGGGATTCACAACTCTTCTGGAGCGGCTGCTATTGCTCCTTGGCCCCGACTCCGCCGCGCCTCGCCCGTGTTGCGCCCCCGCACGCACTTCAGTGAAAACTCGCCATGACTTCGAAATCGATGTCGCGCTCGAGTCCCGCTGTCCTGGACGTGGAGAAAGGGGATGCCGCTGAGCTGAAAGATGATGAGTTTGTTGCGCTGGAGCAGCGGGCCAGAGCGGCGCTGGAGGACTTAGCCGCAAACGGCGAGCGGGAGGAGGTTTCCACTGCGGAGTACACAAGGACGTTGCGCGAGTACCGCCAGGCGTGCCAGGTCCGTGCACGCTACGTGGAGGCGGATCTCGTGCAGCAGGTTTTGCGCCATCTGCGGCTTGACGAGGAAACGCGGCATGTGCGCGGGCTGACGGAGCAGCAGATGCAGGAGCGCCAGGCTCTAGAAGACGCGCACCGTGAGGAGTTTATGGAGTTTCACCGCGTGTGGAATGCACGTATTGAGGCGTTCGAAGAGCAGCAGATGGAGTTGGAGACTGCGCTTCTTGAGCGGCAGAATGCGGAGCTGCAGGCCTTTTACAAAGAGATGAATGACTTAACCCCGAACACTGCGAAGTGTAGTCGGGGGCTGTTGGACGCGAGGGCTGTGGAGCACATCCTCGCGGCGCAGCGTGAGTACGCACGCGCCCACCGCACCAAGCTGAAGGCTGACCGATTAGAAGCGAAAGATGTGGAGCGGTTCATGCAGGCAAAGATAGAGTTGTTTGAGCGCAGAGAGGAACTGCTGCGGCAGAAGCAGCAGCAGGAACTCAGGGTGTTGAACAACAAAATAGAACGGCGTCGGGCTGAGTTTGAGCGGTTGCGGAAAAAGGAGCTGGATCTGCTCTTCCAAAGATACTTGAATATTCGACGGGAGCTGGAGCTCCAACAGAACATTATCCGAAACAAAACAGGAACCATACTTTTGAAGCACGCGAGCAACACAAAGAGTGACGCCAGCGGAAGTGCAGCGTTAGTGGAAAGTGCGGGGTCCGGTGCTTTTGGTTTAACGGTGAAGCGTCGCCACTTTGACGACACGACCCAACGCTCTTCCCCCTCCGCGCCACAAGAAAACAGAGGGTGAATTCCTGTTTTTTTTTCTTGCATGTAAACTTCTGCGCAAAGGGGATAGTTCTTCTTCGAAGCCCTTGGTTTTGGACACTTACTGTTTCACTGTCCATACCGGGCGCTGTTTTTATTTTATATTTGCGTTTCTTCTTGCATGTGCGTACGCATGCGCGACGGACGACCCTGTCGAGGATTCTTTACGGTGCGGATGGGTTGAGCAGCGTGTTTGCGTGAGGATGGGCAATGCTTTCCATTGTTGGATGTATCTACGGAATAAAAAGAAGGCAGTGAGAGGAGAAAGAGGGAGAGAGAGTGCATGTGTGTGCTGGCGTTACTGCGGCTTCTGACGACTCCTGCTGTTAACATCTGTTTTGCCGCGGCACTTTCTTATTGCGCTTGTGTCTGTGTGGCGTTCCCTCTTTTTTCCGGGTGTTCCCCATGCCAGTGCCGCGCTCTTCCTTATGTCCCTTTTCTTGCCTTCTTTTTTTTTTCCTCTCTCTCGCTCCCTCGCTTTTTTTTGGGGGGTGGATGATTTCTCTTCGATTGTGCGGGAGAGAAGAGCTCGCTTTTTTAAAAAAAATCTCCATCGTCTGAGGCAGCGTGCAGCCGCGGAGCATTCGTCATCGTTTCAACGGAGGCCGCCTTGGACACCGCCTCCTCTCCCCAGGATCCGCTTCCCCACACTGAGAAAAGGGGAAGAAGACATTTTTTCCCGCTTGAATGCTCAGCACGCTGTTCTTTGATGAGGCCGATGCCAGCAGTGCCCTTCATGTGCGGGCGACACGTCAGCCGCATGCGGGGGGCGAGGAGGCGCGTCCCGAGGCCTCTGGTGCCCCCTTCGCCACGCGTGGTGCAAGGGGCTGCTTCAACAGCGGCTCCATTCCGGTCCCCTCCCTGCGGGCCACGCTGCTTTGGTGGCTGGATCGCGACGCACCCCTGGTGCACCTCATCTTCACGAGCAGCTCACCCGGCGATGTGAGTTACTCCTGCCGCAAAATGTCGGTGGAGGTTCCTGCAACGCGCCAGACGATCATCGCCTGCGGCCTCACCCACATTCAGGAAGGAACTGTCTTTGCCGTCACCTGGGTGACCTCGCTGCTGGAGGTGGGGCTGCTGCGGCTTCAGCTGCAACGCAACAGTGACCACCAGAGTCAACTTCTTCTTGTGCCTGCTGGCAAGGCAGTGCTGACCTCGCAACTCTCACGCGTTGCGGAGGCATTTGAAAATGAATCCGAAACGCTTTTTGTTACCACCAGTGAGGTTAACAAAGATTCTGGAGAAGCCGTTGGTATGGGGGCTTCGCTTTCAGCATGCGTGGTTGCAAGTCTTCCTCAAGATCAGGTGTCCAATGGGTTGCTTTCCATGATTTTCCTTACCAATGGCATCAGCGTGTGGTGGGTGGAGGTGGGCGAAGATGGCGCTTTCGTCGAGGAGGAGCTCTGTAATCAAAATGGCTATAATACAGGTGGCACTGCGGTGTCCTCACGAGTTGGTGGAGTTGCGTCTTGGCTTCCCAGCTGGCCGTGGGACGGGAAACGGGCAAAGGAGCAATGGTGTCTGACCATCAACGCCGTACAACAGACGCAGTACATTTTCCTCCTTCATTGCAATGGATTATTAGAGTTATATGACAGCTCGCGTGATTCCACGGCTCCCATCTCCTCCTGCACTCTATCGAAGGAGGACGTTGTGGCTTCCAGTGTCGTGTATCAGTGGTCCACACTCCTTAATGACCATATACACGTGCTGACATGCTTCGGCGACAATGAAGTCTGCCGCTGTGTGTGGTCGCGTTTACCTGTCACTACGGCGGGGGACACGTTTCAAGGTGCGAGAAGCATGACAGTAATTCCTCCTACCGCGACCAGTGCACTTATGGGATGCGTTGCGATGAGTGAAACTCATCTTGCTCTCCTTTGGGATGTCGGCCTGGAGGAGGACGCTTGCCTGTGTCCCCCGATTTCCATTGGGTCACTGCTGCACAGCACGCAGCAAGGCACCTCAGGCATTCTGCAGCTTGTTACGGCACAGGCGAAGGATGAGGCCGCCAACGAAGGGGACGATCGAAGGAATGAGAATAATCAGCGAAACACCCTCGTTGCGCGCCTGCCTTTAAAGGAGACGGAAGTTTACTTTTGCAATTCGCACCCGCTTCACGCCTTAACATGTGTAGGGGAGGAATTGGTGCTGATTGAGAAGATGGACGGGAAAGTGCGGGCGCATGTGTTATCCCACGAAATGAATCCTCTCGAAGCGCTGGTTGAATCCTCCTTTGCGGTTGGTCGTCCTGTCGTGGCCTTCACTCGGAACTCCCTTGCACTTCCGGCGATGCATCTCATTCCCGCCGTGGTTCGCTACGAGGACCGCCTGCAGTGCATGGATACAGAGGCGTTTGAGGAGGGTGTCGAGTTGGCGGCGTCGTGCGCCGACGGTGCAAACAATCTCTCGGCGCTACTCATCAGTGCGGTGCAGAGCGTGCCCGTGGCCCTCACCCTTGGCGGCTTTCAGCTTCTACGTAGTGCGGCTCACCTGCAGGGTTACGCCTCGTCGAGCTTTGTGGACGATGCCGCAATGCGACTTGCTGTGGAGCACGCCGCAACCTACGCGGAGCTTCCTTTTAGAAACACCTCATTTTGCAGTTTTTCACGGCGTTTTGTGCAGCATACCGTCTCAAGGGATCTTTTATCACGCATAGCCTACCTTGTGTGTTCTTACATTGGCTGGATGTCTTCTGGTCTGGCCTACAACACGAGTCTGGAGTTGCCGCGCGTCCGTGTCGTCCTGGAGTTCCTTTCCGCGGCGTACCACGCGATGGGCGTTGCTGGACCGCATGTCGCTTCCATCTCGCCTTGTGTGGGCGAAACCGTCACCGCCGATGTGCTGCAGCTGTTGCTTCAATTTAAACCGGTGTGGGGCGAGGAGGGGGAGGATGCACTGTACGCCGTACACGTGGCGAAGCGCCTCTGGGCGTGTGACGGGCATCTTGGAGTGCGGGCGTGTGCGACGTGGTGCAATCTCTTGGGTCGCCGCCACCCGTGCCTGCAGCACTTTCGAATTCTCCGCGATCTTGGCGCCGGTCGAACCGCACGTTCTTCTCAATTTGTGAACATGTGCCTGGCGGCTTCCTTCCACCTAGCGAGCCTGCCGGCCAGCATCGCCGTGCCACTTCTCCTCGAGACCGGATTGGATAGCTCCGGTGGAGGGTTTCTGCACACGGCTTTTAGCAACGTACCTGTGGAGGATTGGCGGGTGTTGCTCACGAACACGACGCTTGTTGCGAAGGTGTACCGCGTGTCGCTCCTTCGCCGCGTCATTTATCCACGGGACGCGTACCACGCAAGCGTGAGCGGGTTGCTGGTACGCGAGCTGTTTCTAACCGAGTTGGTGGAGCTGGAGCAGTACGCACGTCTCGCGGGCGCGGCCTCCTCACGAGTCCACCAGGCACTTCTGGAGCTTCAACTCGAGACCCACCTCTTCCTTGCACGCGTGGCGTTGGATGAGGCCAACGTCGGCGATGTCTTCCGTTCGCTGGAAGAGGTGCTGCAGTGTGCGGCTGAGCAAAAAACGACGGACATCTACTTGGAGCGGGTCCTGTCGGTTGTCGGCGAGGTGGCGGAGTTGGCCTCCGCCTCGCAGGAAGTAACCGACGCTCTCGTCACGCTCGCCCACTCCAACGCCGAGTTAGACGGCTTTCTCGCGGCAAAGTGGTTTTTGTACGCGGCGAGACTGCCAACAAGGACGACGTCGTCGCAGGTGGATGTCGTGCGACTGCAGGCGGCACGGGGGCTCTTCCGCTTTCTTTGCAAGCGCCACGCGTACGGGCAGGCCGCCCGCATGATGACAGACCTCGTCAACGTGGTCCGCTGCTCTGCACCTCGCTCGAGTGCTGTGGAGGCGGTGCTGGAGCTCACTGCGCTTGCGCTCACGGCCGGTGAACTGATTGCGCCTGATGTACACTTGACTACACAGCAGGAGGAGCGAGAGGCGTCGACGCTGGCGGCATACGGGGCCACCGCCTATGCGCATGCCCCGGAGCAAGCGTCTTCAAAAGCGCCGTTAAACCGCAACCAACTTCCGTGGCTGCGCCGACGGCACTTTCAGGCCTTTTGCGAAAAGAAGTTGCTGAGCGCAAACCAACATGTGGACTGCGCGGATTTGTGGACAGAGGATCCGCCCAGTGGGGCGCAGGAGGCAGCAGTCAGAAGATTTCTTGAGGCGCTTATGGAGTCGCGATTTTGGCCAGAGGCCCGTCGCTTCGCGGCCATGGCTGGGTACGACGTTGGTGTTGTTCTCCAGGAGCAAGTGCGAGACCTGATTGCCTCCACAGACTACACAAGCGACGAGGAGGCGTTGGTGGAGTGGTGTGAGATGATTGACGGATGTGAAGAGTTCTCCTTGCCGTCGAATCACTTTGCTCCATTGCGACGCACGGTTGTTGCGGCACTCTCACTCGACTTTACGCGGACACATCCCGCTCTTCTTGAGTCCCTCGAACGGGCGGATCGTTATGAGGCTCTGCAGGCATTGATGGAAACCTTTGAGATGCTGCTTTGCAGACAGGCGAAGATGGCGAGGGCGAATACGGTGAAGACTGAGGAGGAGAGCGAGGAACCGTCGCCTTCGGTATTTTCTGACACCGGTAGCACTAGCGGCGCCAGTGTTGCCCAGCCCTGGTTGCCTCTAGTGGAGGCGCTGCGTATCGGCACCGGTGTTCTCACGGACGCTCTGTGCAACGATGAGGATGCGTCAAAAATGGGCGAGGCCTCCATGACTGCGGGGCTTTTTGATCGTATGTCTCGCAGGGCACGCGAGTTGCTGGATTCCCCGCTCCTATTGGAGCGCCTCGGCCCGACGCGAGCCGGGTCCATTGCAGAAACGTTTTTGAAGTCCTTTGAGGCGGTAAAGGGGTTCAAGTTGGCTAACGGCGTAGGATACTAACAGTAATAACAGATTGGAGTGTGTGTGTGTGTGTGTGTGTGTGTGTGGGTAACAGAGGATAGGGGGCCGACGAAGCGCGCTGCTCAGGAGCCCCTACCTCCAAAGTTGGAGCGAAGGAGAAGGCAGGAGGAAGGACGGAAGCGGGAAAGCGAGGCGTTTCCGCAGGGGAGAGCACGACTGCGTGGAGTCTGGAGAGGCCTCTTCTTTTGACCACGAAGTGGACGATGCCGGGGAGAAGGGCGGTAAGACAACTGCAGGGGGTGCTACCTCCGCTAATGGAGGAGCTTAGAAAAAATCCCCCGCGTACCACCCTGAAAACCAAAGAAGGGAAGAAAATCCAACGCCACAAAGACAAAAACAAAAAAAAGCGCAAAGCGGCGAACAGTGAAGAACTGGACCCGATATTTATTTCGTTTATTTGTGTTTTACAGAGCCACACATTCGAATGAGTGCTTTATCACTGCGGTTGCAGCCGTCGTGGGTGGCTTTTCTGCTCGCTTTCCGTCCCACCTTCGACTGCGCTTTATACCACTTTGTTTTTTACTGATGGCATTTCCCCCTTCCCTTCTCTCCCTCCCCGCCCCCTTTTTTCTTTTTTTAAATCTTTCTTTCCTTATAGCACTCTCTTCTTGGCAGGGGTCCGATGAAGCGGCGCCGGCACGAAAGGGAGGACATGGGGCCAGCGGCCGCTGCACTGCGTCGGCGTTCTGTGTTTCGTGACGCCCGCGCCTCGACGGCGCAGCTCACTGCCGCGCAGCTGATTGCGGACGCCCAGGAGATGCAGCGCGGGGCCGGTCCCGTCAACGATAGTACACGGGTCGTGATTAACAGCCGGGAGGAGCTTGCCCTGTACCGCCAAAAGACGCGAGCCGAACTAGAGGAACGAGTGAAGCGGGGCTACGCTTTCCTCGGTAACTGGGTGAAGTACGCTCGCTGGGAAGCACAGCAAAAGGATTTTGAGCGCATGCGTAGCGTGTTGGAGCGTGCTGTTAAGTTTCACGGGACCTCCCCTGTTTTGTGGCGTGACTACGCCGAGCTGGAGGAGGAGCACGGATTTGTCAACCACGCGCGGGCGGTGTGGGACCGCGGGGTGACAGCGTTGCCTGCTTCCACGGATCTTTGGTTGAAGTATCTCGTGCTTGAGCAGGCTGCTGGACAGGAAAGCAGAGTGCGTGACGTGTTCAACCGCTGGCTCTCGGGCCCCACCCCGCCTACGTGCGCCTGGGAGTTGTTTGCGCTTTTTGAGGCGCAGTGCCAAAGGACAGACGCTTGTAGAAGCGTTATTCGTCGCTACGTTGAAGCGCACGGTACTGTGGAGACGTGGTTGTTTTATGGTTCCACCGAGCTGGATGTGCTTGGAAACGCGGACCGCGCAGTGAAGGTCTACGAGACGGCGATGGAGGCCCTTCCGAAGGCCTACACAAATGGTGAGGTAGACTGCCGCATCCCACTTGCATGGGCCGACGCTCTTACGGCGACGAAAAAGTTCGAGGCAGCACGACAGGTGTACCACCGTATGCTGCGGGAGTGTGCCTCAGTCAGTGCCCTGGACAATATTTTTGCGGCGTATAGTCATTTTGAGCGGTTTTATGGGGACAACGAAAACTGTGAGGCCGTGGCGGTTGCGGTGGCCAAGGCGATGTATAAGCAGCGTATTACTCGAAACCCCTACGACTTTGATGCGTGCGTGTCACAGTATCTTATACTGCGAGACGCAGTCCAGCATAGCAGCGACGATGACGCGAGAGGAGAGAATTCAAGTGAAGAGGCGTTGATGTGCCTCACCTCTGCCGTCCGGACCCACGTTGATGGGGACAAAGATCCAGCAGCAGTGCAACAACAGGCCGTTATCGTGATGGAGTACGCACGCCTCATGGAGGCGCGCGACCTCACCGCAGCACGTGCAGCGCTGGCGAGTTGCATTAAAGAGTTTCCCTTCCAGAGGGCGTGGTGCCCTCGCCTCTGGATGGAGGCGGCCGCGCTTGAGCAGCGGCATGGGGCATACCCCCAGGCTCGCAGGCTTTTGGGGGCCGCGCTGAACCTCTCGGCCTGTCCGGAGGTGTTCACTGCGGCATTGCGGCTTGAGGAGCAAGCTTGCGTAGCGGGCGAATTGAGCCGTGAGGATCGGGTGCAGCGGAGTCGGACCATTTTCCAGACCGCGATCAAGCAATTCCCACACGACTTCACTCTCTGGGAGGGGTACGCCAAGATGGAAGAGAAGGAGGAGCAGTTTCACCGTTCCGATGCACTGCGAGCCGCGTGCATCCACTCCTTGTCCGCAGCGGCACGGGCCGCTTCCTCGATGGCGGATCGCTACAGAATGTTAGAAAAGGTGGATCAGGCCTGGGCCCGACGGCTGGCTTTGAAGCGTCGACTTCTGCGCACTCTACAGAAGGCGTCGCAGGATGTTGGCGCAAGCGAGGAGGAGTCGACAAGGAGAGAGAAGAATGCCCTCCTGCAGCTCTACCGTGAGTTGTTGGACTCTGTCTGGGAGGAGTACACGTACGAGGCGCTTGAGTGGAAGCGAAAGACCACGGCGACGGGAGGGATTCTGTCTCCGCCCCCAGAACGCATGCCGGATGTTTTAGCGCCCGCCCTCGCACGCTGGGGTGAGGCGGTGGGGGCTGTTGCAAATTTTGCTCTTGTGGCCACGCAACGCGCAGGAGAATACGAGGCGTCTTCTGTAGATTGGATGCGCACCGCCTTCCGTGAGATGCTGGAGCGGGAGCGGCCCGAGATGCTCCGGAAGCTTGGAGGATTTGATGATAGCGCGAGCTACGACGCCGTGCAGCAGGTAAAGTTGTGGGGGGAATTCCTAGTGTCTCCCATCGTAACGGAGTGGAGGCGGTTTGAGGCGACCTACGCCACGCCGGCGGAATTGGAGGCCGTGCAGGCACTCATGAAGCCGACTAAGCGCCGCACGCGTCTCTTCGCTGGGCGGAGGCTGTAAGAAGAAGGAGGGAGGAAAGAAAAGGAAAGGATAAGAGACAAGAAGCGTCAGGGTGAATCAGCGAGACCAAGAGGAAACTGAAGAACCAAGCAAGCCAACACTGGCAAAAAAAAAAGTAAAAGAGGAGGGAAAAATGGTGAACTCCTTTTCATTTTCTTGGCCTGGAGACTTTGGCCGTTGTGCGTTGCGGGGTGCTGCTAGTTGCGGTTGAGACGCGGTGACTGGTTGTTCAGTTTTGCTTTGCTCATGTTGTCCCGCCCCCTCCGTTTCCTTTTATTTATTTATTTATTTTTTCTTTTCTTTCCTTTTTTTGGCTCTTCTGCGCATGAACGTCCTACGCTGTCGAGGCTCGGCGGGCGAATGCTGGTGGCAGCGGCGGCGGGGAAGACTCGACACGGATTATGCTGCCTTCGGAAATGGACCCTGCGCCAAGCAATGAGGAAAACATCATGGGGGTTGTGCGTTGCATGCACGTCAAGGGAAGTAGTCGCAACCCGTTCGTGGCGTACAAGAAGCGATTTTGGGTCGTGGACCAGACACAGGGCCGGCTGGAAGTCTACAAGAATGACCAGGAACCCTTCCCACTGACAAAGTACTCCGCCTCGGAGGTGCGAGGAATCGTCTTATCGGGGTGCAAGCAGAACAAATTCTACGGTCTCGTCTTGCATCTGCGACTCTCCGCAAGCATTCGGTTCCGATTTAACTCAATGACCGAGCGGGATCGCTGGTACGCGGCCATCACGCGACTCATCGAACATTATGCCGCCTACAACCGCGACCAAAATGTTTTGCGTGTTGCCCAGCGACGAACAATGGCGGCGGAGCGTTTGCTCGGTGTAAGCATTACGCTAGCCATTGCATGCCTGAGTGAAATCCCCGACGATCTTTTGCAGTACCTGGTTGAGGCAGTGGACGTGGCGATTGACACCATCTCCGCGGTGGTTCACAAATATGGCAGTGAAAATGACATTCCGCGGCGATACACTCTCACGGTGGCAGCTGCTGGGCTGCAGCCCAACACTGGGCCACAGTATGATCCCACCACGCGCAGTCTCGTTTTGAACGTGGCAATTACCCGCGATTTGGTGGGGAATGTGCGCTTTCATGTTGCGGACTCAGGTGACATTATGAAAATAACCCAATCTCATGTCTGGCGAGACCCTTGCATTGAGGGATGGCTTACCACGAACGAAAGCTGTGTTGCCGTGTGCCGTGAGATCGGCGAGTTGCTAGGACTCAAGAAACCCTTTCCCTTCACATTTCAGTGGAGGGAAAACTTGAGGGACACGGCGCGTGTGGAGCGATACCTGCGTCGTTACGTACACGAGGATTTTTTGAGAGATGTGCAGCGTCAGATTGTGGAGGTGGCAGAAGACTTTGGACGTTCCGAGGGTGCGGCGGACGACTCCGTGTACATCAAGTACATTGGAGACTACGTCTCCGGGATAGGCATTACACTTGACGAGAAGACGGTTAACGCTGGTAAACCACCCAATTTGCTTGTGACGACGACGGTTGAATATCAGCAACGTTGCAGGCATGCTGTGATGATGATATCCAAATACCGTGAGGCCTATCCGAAATCGCGTGTTATGGTTATGTCATTGCGTGACGAGCTTGTAAATCTTATTCTTCTTGCGGAGCTTAGCAAGCGGATGAGCGAAGTTAGAGCCGCCTTTTCGCATGCACTGGGGGGAAACGGGCGTGTCAAGATTATATGGGGCAATCTCCTCCTCGCCTGCGCAAAAGTTGGTGTCCCGCTGCTGCTTCGCAATTTGTCACATCTAGTGCTTTCATGCAGCAACATTTACTTGGGCCGACTGGAGAGCCTTCAACAGCTTTCGACTGGGTTTGCATCCTCCAATGAGGTTTATAGTCCTCTCTTTGGAATGATATTTAAAAATATCTCTTCCATCGTCGTGGACTTTGTCCCGTTTGTGGTTGGGACGACGAAAAGTCTGCCCGATCCACAGATTCAGCAGAACATTTTGACGGATTACATTCTTTGTTCAACAGAAGAGCATCAAGCGGCAATGATGGACCTTGTTAGCAAATGGCGTGTTGCGCCGCAGGCCAATCATGCATACGCAGTCGTGTCAGAGTTGATTATTTTTCCCTCTATGCCTGTTGCCATGTTTAAGGATTGGTGTGAGGAGAAACTGGGCGATATCCCAGAACCAGGCAGTAATCTCGGCAATGCCAGTGACTCAAGTTCGTCGTGGTCTTCCACCTCGTCCTATATCTTGGGAGACGCGGTGGCATTTGAGCGTAGTGCAGAAACGCAGGTTCTTGACATGCACCGGGTGGTGAGTTTGGTGTACGACTCCCAAGGTGCTTCTGTGAATCTGAAGATTGGAGCCGACGCCATCATTGACGCTATCCATTCCCTTGAGGCGGCCTTTGAGAATCGTCGTATTCGCAAACATGACTTGGTGCGCGTGCTGGTCTCCAATTTGCGTCGGCTTCGCTTCATGTATAGCTACAGCATTAGAGGAGAGATGACAACCTCGCTGGACCTTCCCTCCGCCGTGACGTTGCTGTATGAATTATGTGAATACGAAGAGAGTGTGGCGGGGATAGAGGAATGGCTGCGCGAGAGTGCGATGCAGCGGCAGCGGCAAGTCCACTTTGCATCGGGGACGGAACCATTCGCGGAAAGCAGCGACGCCTCACCCGACTTGTTGGGGCAAATTTATGACTTTCAGTGTGTATCGCGGGTGGCGCTGAACCACTTGCTGCCGCTTGAGGCAAAGATCGCCCGGCGGGGGTGGCGTGTGGGTTTGGTGGCCGGCCTGGAAAACGTCGGTAAGACGCTTATACTGAACTCCATAAAGGGTCTTGTGCAATCCACGGTTCCGACGGTTGGACTTTCACGGCAGGTGGTGGCCTTTCAGGAATGGATATTTGCCATGAATGAACTTGGCGGCCGTGAGACGTTTCGAGGGAATTGGCGTTATTATGTGGAACACATGAAGGAGATTGATTTTTTGTTTTTTGTGGTGGACAGCATGAATAGGCGCGGTCTAAAGGATGCCGCGGCCTATTTGCGCGTCGTCACTGATCATTTTACCACTGTGCCACTTGTCGTTGTGTTTAACAATTACCGCGAGGGGTCCCGCGGGACACCCTCTCTGATGGAGTTGCAGGCAGCTATCAAGTTGGACGGGGTGCGCCACCGCCGGAAGGAGCGCAGCGTCATTGTTGGAACCTGCGACATCACCGTGGTCAGCTCCGCCCACCGCACTCTGCCGCCGACGCTCTTGTCTGCTCTAAATGAGCTCAGCGCGTACCTTCTCCAGTGTTCGTCGCCAGAGCGTAAGCCCGTGCAACCCAAGGCAGGCGGCACCGCGGAGAGCATGCTGACAAGGTTGTCATCGTCGATTGCATGGCGGCTTTGACATTCACACTGCAGATGGCAGAAGTTTTCTTATGTCAATAAACGCGGGCATATTTTGGCGGGGAGATGTGGTAGGAGTGCGTCTTCTCACTGCTGTATCTGAGTGGGTGCTCTTGTCACGTTATTTATTTATTTTTCGCCTTATTCCCTGTATCTCCCTGCAGTAGGAGAGTGGATACGTGTGTGTGCCTGCTGTGCCTCTTCGAAGATGTGCACCAAGATATTCCCCGCACACAACCGCAGACGCGGCAACCCAAATGAGCGAGTAAACAATAATTACCCCCTCTCTCATTCCACGCAAAGGTTTATTTTTCTCTTTCTCTTATTTCCCCCTCCCCCTCCCCACCCCCTTTTTTTTTCTTTTCTTGTTCTACAGGTTCGTTTTTGATTAGTGTTAGTTCATTGGCGTCGCGCCTTCCACCTACTCTTCGTTGCTTTTTTTTCTTTTTGATCCATTTGCTATTGCCCTTGCACAAGGCGGAGATTGGCGACATGAGTGGATACGGGCAAGTAGAGCCTTCTCGCCCTTTGCCGTACGGTGAGGAGCAGGGAAGTTTCATGGGTGTGACTGCCTCCTCCAACCGCGACGATGGCTTCTTCAGTGGCGAATCCAATTACGTGGACCACGTCGTGTACACCGGGTTTCGCTACCAATGCGTGGAATACGCGCGTCGCTTTCTGCTCCTCACCACTGGCTGCGTCTTCGCCTCCTGCGGACGGGCAAGCGAGATATTTGCCATGAGGACCCTGACGCACGTGGAGACGGGCGCCACCTTCGAATTCATTGCGCACCCCAACGGCAAATCGACGAGGCGGCCCACCCCCGGCGACATCATCGTCTACCCCTACCACGCCAAGTTGCTCCCGTGGGGGCACGTTGGCGTCATCTCGTATGCAGATGAGCAAAAAGTTGGGATTGCCGAGCAAAATCACACCTTTACCTCGTTTACCTCCCCCGGCCCAGACTACCTCGCTGGAGAGCGCTGTGTGAGCCGTTACGTGGACCTTGAGACGACCGCCGACGGCTGCTGGCGGCTGAAGGAGCGCGACAAGGATATTTTGGACTGTCTCGGCTGGATGTCGTACCCCGCCGCCCCTCGTCGGGAAACCATTCACAAACCACTTAAAGTTCTACCCGAGCAGCAATGTGTGCGGGCCACACCAGTGGATAGGGAGGACCACCCTTGTCTCTGGCGCCTCACGCTGCAGGAGGGCACCTGTCCCTTTCGATCACTCTATGTTTTTCGCCACGGCACGGGCGAGGCGCTCATTGGCGCCGTGACCGCCTTCTCTCGTATCATTCGCGTAACACTGGAGTTTCTTTTCAAGCGCCACCACTTGAGTGCCGCATTTGCTGCCTTGGCGACCAATCCACGCGGAGCTGAGCTGCTGGAAGTGCCGAAGGAGCTCAACGACATCATGGAGGTCGCCGCGCATGACGGCGACAATGATGCCTTGATGGATCACGTCCTTGCTGCCTACTTTTGCCTTTCAGAGGACGTCGTTGCTGCAATGCGCCGTGAATTCCGGCTTGCCGCGACCCACATGATTGCTACCAGCACCTTCCGTTTTAATTTAGCGTCAAGTGCTAGCAAGCGACTGGAAAGTGGCGTTAAAGTGCGTTGCCTGAAGGCCGGCGAATTCCATGATGAGGCGTGGTTGATCGAGAAGGTAGACTTTGGGAATCCCGTAGTCCTTTCTGCGCTCTCCAAGGCGGCTGCTGCGAGTCAATCATGCAAAGAGGCCCTTCGTCGGGCCACGTGGCATGATGCATCTTGTAAGACATTATGCGAGTGCCGCGTGGATTTTGTACGGTATGTGAAGTATGTGGAAAAAACACGTGGTTCGCGTGCCGGATTCACTATCATTAAAAGTCCCTCCTGCTCAGGTGATGACGCAGACGCCATCACGACCTCACTTCTCGCCTTTTGTGGGACTTTTCAATACCCTACCTCGGTTTTGGATGAGTCACAGGTCTGGTACGACTTGGAACACTCAAGGCTGTATGCCCGTTCTGCCGCAGGAGCCAACCTCCACGTTGACTTCTGTCTCTGCATGACGGAATGGCCGGATATTTTGTCTGCAGCTACGCATTCTGCCCAGGGGACGTTGGCGGGCCGCTCCGCCCTTCGTCAGGCGGCAATTGATCCTCGCGCGGACGTGGTATTTGCGAAACCGCTCTGGTCATTTCTCTGCTCCGGTGGTGTTCACAAGAGCAGTGGCGGGGCAACCGAACTGGGCGCCAAGTTTTTTGACATCAGCCGTCGCCTGTATGAGTTTGCGTTGCCGAAGCAGCCCCCAGAGACGTGGGGACGTGACGTGCATGAGTACAGGTCTTCGTGCCGCTGCTGTCACTTGGACAATGCCCCCGCACCGGAGCTTGTGTCCAAGAGCTTCCGAGCGGAATCGGTCATGGTGAACTTTGCGGTGAGCTGCGCTACTGGGCGTGCGGCGGATGGCAGTATTGCCGGACTCATGTACCTGTTCTCCTGAGCCCACCCGCTCTCTTCCCTCTCTTTGGGCAAAACATGGTGAAGCCGCTGAGAAGAGACGAGACAAACTTTTAACAACTGCATTATATGGGGCGCTGGAGGGATGGGAATTGGGGAAAGAAA
>NW_021704545.1:0-15447 GCF_003719485.1 Trypanosoma conorhini | reverse complement strand
CTCGTCTGCACGACGTCCCTCCACGTCCCCCCTCCCGCTTTTGACTCCCGTCGTGATTTAACTTTTCTTGGGTTTTGCCCCTCGCGCGCGCGCCGGCGCACATTGCGTGACGGCGAGAGCGGCACCAGAGAAATGGTCCTTTTCTCTGCGTGCAAATTTGTGGGCTGCGTCGACTCCACCCGTTTTTTTTGTTTGTTTGTTTGTTTTTTGTTTTTGTTTTTTTTTTTTTGCTCGGTCGCCTCGCGGCGGCGGCAGCAGCGACGTCGCAGGTCTTCGACTTTGGCCCGACGATGCCTTTGCATGCGCCTTGTCTCTATTATTGTTATTATTTTTTTCCCCCTCCCCTCCCCTCCCCTTGCAGCCGTAGGACTTAGGAGCCAGGCAGCCGAGAGCTGCGTCTTCGTCCCTGCACAGCCGCAGTGTGGCAACAGCTACACTTCCTTCAAGGCATGAGCTCCCCGCTGGCGCTTGCGCCCCCCGCGGAGTCGAGGCTTCGCGCGGTGCTTCTGCCGCTTGCTGTGGCGGTCGTTGGGGCAGGCTGCTTGGCACGCCTCTACCGCTGCTGCGTTCTTCGCGTGCAGCCGAGCTGTGTCACAATTGTGTATGAGACGCGCCGGAAGACCATCTTGGCCACCTCCATGGACAAGGAGCGGGGCGTGAATGAGGGCGTGCTGCAGTACTACCACTTTCGCCCCCTCATGTGTGTGGTTGGCCACTTTCTGTACAGCAGCAAAAGCCTCGTGGTCGTCCCGCCCTCCACCTTCTTTAGCGCCTTCACGTTACCGCGTGCCGTCGTTGAGGAGAACGGCGAGGGAAAGGCGGTGGACTGCACCGTGGAGGCCATACAGGTAACGGACGGGTACGTTCGCATGGTGCTCACGGTGCGCTACTGCATTCCCTTTGAGCAGCTAGAGCGGTACCTGGCGGCTGTGGGGCCCACGCCGCCAAACGAGCGGATTGCGGTGGCTACCGCCGCCGCCGCCAAGGCTCGCGCCTCTGAGCTGTCTGTTGGTTTAATCATCAACAAGGCGATGCGGGAAGAATCTTTCCTAGTTCCATTCCGGGATCATCTTGCGTCTAAACTGATGTCGGAGGCCTGCGTAAAGCTGCTAGATGTCACGATTGAGGGCGCCGAAATCTGCGAGAGGTCTGCAGGCGTTTAGTTGTACTGGATAAGTTTATTTCTCTCTCTATCTCTCTATCTCTGTGTGTGTGTATTTCTATTCGTCTTCGTATGAGCGCGTTACGGCAGAGAAGCGGGGGGTGGGGAACGAAAATATATATATATATATAAACGAAAAGAAATCGGAATAGAAACACACGGCGAACGTTCTGCTAGGCATTCTTGTCCTCCCCCTCCGTCTCGCACCTCACTCCTCCTTTGCTTGTGTTGCCCGCGGGCTGGCTCTGGGGAGCTTCGTGCGCCCGCTGTTGAATCGAAAGTTGCCGCATTGCCACAGCATCCCCCATCTATTTCCGCTTCATGTCTTATCTTGCACTGCGTGCGTGCGTCTGCGCCTCTCTCGCATCGCCGTTGCTTTGCCTTCCGTCGCCAGTTTGTTTGCCTTTCAGTTGGTGTTAGACAAAACACTCCGGACTCCGTGTCTTCTTGCGTGCGTGCTTGCGTGCGTGTCCTCCGCCTGACTTCGACGCCATGACCTCCGTCGAGCTTGTGTCAAACCCTTCCAGTGAGTTGAGCACGCATCGGTGGGCCGTCGGCGGCCTGCGGCACCTCAACCGCAAGAACAAGCTGAGCTCCCTGCCCTTCTGGGCGCCAAACCACGTGATGAAGAAGCACCAGTTCCGCTGCGTGCTGATCAGCGGCATGGCGCCGAGGGAGCGGGAGGAGGACGACTACATCGGGCTGGTCCTCGAGCTGATCCCTCCCCCCGCTGGGGACGACACGGCGTACCCGGGCGGCTGCTCCGTCACGGCCCGTGTGGTGAACCGCGTGCACGAGTCCCGCATCCACGACATTGAGCAGACGGAGACGGTCGCCCTTGTGCCAGGGCAGCTGCAGGCCTCCTTCCCAGAGCTCATCCCCCCGACGATCCTCGGCAACCCCGAGTTTGCGGAGGGGGAGGATATGTCGCTGCTGCTGGAGGTGACCATACAGACCGGCGTGAATGTGGCGGTGGAGTGGGCGAACAGGACGGTCTCCAGGCTCTGGGGCACCGTCTTAGACTCGGTGAACAAGATGGTGCGGAAGGTTTCGAAGGTCTATACTGACACGCGGGAGGAGTACGGCACGCGGGTAGAGAAGGAGGAGACGCTCAGCGTGCCGTGGGACCACGTGCCGGAGAATTGGGTCGGTAGGGAGAAGGAGTGGCGCCACCTCATAGCGAAGCAAATCGTGGAGGATGAGGGGACCTTTCGCTACGGCCCCAACAGAGGCTTCTCGAAGGATGAGCAGGCCCTGCTGCTGCAGTGCGGCCTCAACCAGCGCCTCATTACCAACGCCCACGCCCAGTTTGACTACGACCGCGACGTCCACACAGGCCTCTTGGCCCCGCCTGAAATGCGGCAGCAGCGCTACAACCTGGTCCCTGGTAAGATAAAGGAGGAGGTGTTTTGGGCCAACTACTTCTGGAAGGTGGCGGCGCTAGGTCTGTGCAAGAATGATGAACAGGTACGCATGCTACTGACGGTGCTCAACGCGCCCCCAGCAGTGAAGGCGCGCGACATGTCCTCCATTCGAGCCGTGGACGAGAAGACCGTCCTCGAACACGTGAAGGCGGCGCAGGAGACAGCCGATATGCTGGTGGAGTACCTCACCGACGATGCGCCGTATGGCGAGATGTTAGTGGAGGCGGCGGCCACGGCGTGTAAGGGGCAGCTGAAGCAGTTAGACGGTTACTTTAAGCGCACGGACTTGTCGGAGGAGGTGCTGCAACTGACGGGTGCCGTCTTAAAGCGGCTGCGGGAGCGGCTCGACGCGTACGCGGAGTGGAGGGCAAAACACACCGCCCCATTAAGTGAGCTGAGGGAGGGCGACGGCGACGAGGAGGCGCAGGAAACTGAAAACGGGGGCACCCACGCGGGGCAAGACGCCACGGCGGAGGAATCAGTGAGGCCCGGCGAGGCGAAGGAAGACGCCGCGGAGCCCCACCACGCGGCCTCAGCGAGTCCGACGAAGAAGGCCGTTGACTCCGCATGGGGGGGGCTGGACTTTCCGTTGATGCCGTGGGAAGAGGAGGCGGCGGCGGAGGAGGAGGAGGAGGAGAAAAATCAGGTGAATGAAATGTAAGAAGAAGTGGAAACTGTCGCAGCTGAAATTGTCGACTGAGAAAGTAAACGAGTGAACGAGTCAAATTGCTGGGGGTGGGCTGAGGAAGGCGCAAAAATGCGCTCTCTTGATGTGTTTGCTTGTATTATTCTTATTATTATTGTTATCTCTCTTTCCTTCTCTCCAGCTATCTTGCTTTTGGGAGGAGGAGGAGGAGGTCCTTGGTGCCGCATCCACCCTCCCTGTTTTTCTCTTGTCTGCTGCATCTCTTCGCCCCTTCTATGACGCTGCTGTGTGTCTGTGTGCGTGTTGTTATTGTTTATTTGGTCGGTTGCGGTCGGCCCGCCCTGCCTGCCCCTCGCTCTCGCTGGGTCCGCGCACTCTCGGCCTCGCCTCCTGCTGCCACCGTGCGCGCTGAAAAGCGAAGGAAAAATAAATAATAAATAAACGAGAACGAAAGCTAGAGAGAGAAGGAGAGAAGGAGAGGGGACGCTTTCGCTCAGGCAGACGACGATGCGCAGGATCGCGGTGCTGCCCCTGCCACCGCGCCTCGCCACGTGCGTGCGCGGCATCGCGACGGGCGGCCGGGTCACCAACGAGGACCGCCGCTGGTGGTTGATCCACCTGGAGTGTGCGCCGGACGTCACCCCTGGCACCTTCGTCGCGTGGCTGGACTGCTGCGGCACGCACACCACCAAGAAGTTGATTGAGCGCAACATCTGGACCATTGAGCAGGTGGCGCAGCTCGACTCCGACCAGGTTGATGAGTTGAAGTACAAGGAGGGGTGTTTGAAGATGGACGTCGTCTGGGAGCATGCCCGCACCATCCTCACCCCGCTGCAGCAGCGCGAGGCGACGGGCGGCGTGGAGTCGGAGCTGCAGAGCCGGATTTTAGAGCTTCGCAAGAAGCGCGAGCTCGAACGCAAGCGCGGGGAGCTGTTGAAGGAGCGGGCAAGCATCAACGAACAGCGCGAGGCGACGCTGCGGAAACTGCGCGAGGCAATCGCGGCAAAGAAGGCGGCCCTGCTTCAAAAGAAGCAGGAGCTGACGGGCGCCGAGGCCGTCACCGGCCCGGAGAACAGTAGCGAGGGTGGAAAGGGCGGCAGCGGGCCATGACCATGACGTGGACGCATGCTGACGTGCTTCGCTTTTTTTTATTGTTATTGTTGCTGTTTTCGCTTCCCGCGATTGCGCTCACGGCGGTGGCAGGCGGAAGAGTAACTGACGTTTGGTGGTGGGGGGTGTTGCGCTGCGGAGCGCTGCGGTTCTACCAAAGCGGGGGGTAATGAGGAGGCGGAGGCGGAGGCGGGGCGGGGAGGCACCTTGCTGGTTCTGCTGCGCCGGCTCTCCCTGCCGTGCCTAATCACAGTTGGCAAGGGAGGGAGAGGAGAGGAGAGGAGAGGAGAGAAGCGCGAGGGAAGGGGAGGCGGAGGCATTGCTGAAGGGAGGGGGGGTCCCCGCGGTGCGTTGAGACCTCCGGGTATTCCTCCAGGCGACTTTTTGTTTTGTTTTGTATACTCTCTTCGTGGGACGAAGTGGAACAAACCTGCTTCTCTTGTTTGTTTGTTTGTGTGGGTGTGTGTGTGTTTTTTTTTCCTTTCCTTCTTTGCGTGGGCACTGCTGGCCCCACCCACACCCCAGCTATATGTGTGTGTATATATATTCTGCCTTTCCCTCGTGCGCGTTTGCGTCTGCCTTTCCTCGCCTTCTCTGCGCATGCGCTGGCTGCCGCGGCACGCAGATGTCTTCGTGGGAGCTGCAGCTGCTGGAGGTGCTTGAACATCACTCACTTGGCCACCTGCTTGGGAGATTCATGGACGCCGGTGTGTCGTGTGCGGAGTTCCAGGCGCTGCAGATAGACAAGTACCGCGACTACGGCGTCATCGATGACGAGGAGAAGATAAACCTGTACCAGGCGATCCAGCACTTCCGTCGCGAGACGCACGACGGAGGCCAGCCGCCCGCCGCGGAGGACGCCCCGCCGCTGGTGCCCGCTCTGGGGCCCAGGCCGGCGACGGCGACGCCGGACATAGACGAGCTCTCGGACGAGAAGGAGGGCCGCGAGCGGCTGTACACGGCGCGGGGCACGACGGTCTTGACGAAGTCCGCCGACAGTCGTGAGATCAAGCGACGCAAGAGCCGCATTGTCGTGGCGGTGCGGAAGCGGCCGCTGAACCTCTTGGAGGGACAACGGGGCTGCTCTGACGTGATCGCGACAAATGGCCTTGACGAGCTCGTGCTTGCGGAGCCGCGGCAGAAGGTGGACCTCACGAAGTACACCCACACGCACCGGTTTTTTTTCGACGAGGTCTTTGGGGAGACCGCAACGAACGTCGACGTCTACCGTCGCACGGCGGCCGCTCTGATTGACACCGTCTTTGAGGGCGGCTACGCCACGTGCTTTGCGTACGGGCAGACCGGCAGCGGAAAAACACACACGATGCTGGGGAATGGAACGGAGACCGGCATTTACGCCCTCGCCGCGGAGGAGATGTTTGCCCGCATTGATAGTGACCGAGACCTTTACGTGTCATTCTACGAGATTTACAGTGGTCGGCTGTACGACCTGCTGAACGGGCGTCAGTCGCTGCGCTGTCTGGAGGACGGCAAGCAGAATGTGAACATCTGCGGCCTGACGGAGCACCTTCAGGCGGATGTGCGTAGCATCATGCGCCTCATTGAGGAGGGAAACCGCGTCCGCAGCAGCGGCACGACAGGCGCCAACGACACGAGTTCCCGCTCGCACGCCATTCTTGAGATCAAAGTCCGCGGACGCGGGGACAAGAAGCTGTTTGGCAAGTTTACCTTTATTGACCTCGCCGGGAGTGAGCGGGGCGCCGACACGCTTGACTGCGACCGCCAGACCCGCATCGAGGGGGCGCAAATCAACAAGAGCCTGCTGGCGCTGAAGGAGTGCATCCGCTCGCTTGACCTCAACCGCCGGCACGTCCCCTTCCGCGGGTCGAAGCTGACGGAGGTGCTTCGAGACTCGTTTGTAGGCCACTGTCGCACCGTCATGATTGGCGCGGTGTCGCCGTCGAGCAACAGCTGCGAGCACACACTAAACACGCTGCGCTACGCCGACCGCGTGAAGGAGCTGAAGAAGAGCGTCGGGGAGCGGCGGCCGCTCGGGGAGAATGAGCAGTGCGAGTTTCTCTTTGAGCGAAGGTCGTCGGTGCCCGCGGCACGGGCGCTCCCCTTCGGTCGCCTCTCCGCGCCGCCGCTGGGTTTGGTGAACCTCCCCAACACCAGACACGACGGCAAAGGCGGCGGCGGCAAGCCACCGGCGAAGAGGAAGAGTGCGGGGGGACGACGCTCCGTCATGATGCGTCCGAGTGGCGTTTTGGCCGCCAAGGCGGGAGACGCCACCCACAGCGAGATTGGTCACAAGCGCGGCCGCGAGGCCGAGGACAAGCCGCAGCCGCTGCAGGCAGAGGATGACGCAGAGGCGGCGGCGGCGGCGGCGGCGGAGCTGCCGGCGCGGAAGAGCGTGGACCTGGACCTCGGGGTCCGCTACGACAAGGTCGTGGACGAGATCGTCAGGCAGGAGCAGGTGTGTGTGCAGGCCCACCGCCGCTACCTCGACGAGGACATGGGAATTATCAAGGAGGAGTTCGCGCAGATCATGTCGGTGGAGATGCCAAACTCGAACATTGAGACATACGTCACGAAGGTGCTGAGCCTCCTCGGCGGCAAGCTGCAGGCCATCCACCACTTTCAGGGGGAGATGCTGCGGCTGCGGGGGATGCTGGACGAGGAGGAGGCGCTCTCGCGCCAACTCGAGCAGAGCGGGCAGTAGAAGTGGAAACAGACAAGACAAAAATACAGGCACAAAACGAAAACAAAACAAAAAAAAAGAGAAAGTGAAAGATGTTGAAGACGACAAATATATATATATATATATATATGTATATATATGTATATATATATATATATATATATATATTTATGAACAGAAGAAAAGAAAATGGGATCGAGAGGCCCGATTAGAAATGCACGCACAACAGACATATCAGCAATCCACAAAGACACCCAATAGACTAGATTCATACTCGTTTCCCTTCTTTTTTTACTAGATTTACCTGCGGTTCCTATTTGCCGCAGTTCTCGCATCTCTGTACTTTATTTTTCACCGCGTGGGTCTCGGCGTTCAAAGAAGAATGAGAAAAAAAGGGTGGGAGGGAAAACCGGTGATAAATAGGACCCCCTCACTATGCACGCCACCCAACAAACCCTTCCCATGGAGTATGCATATAGTTGCAAGGCGGGCCCTCTCTTTTGGAGTTGCTGTTTCTGATATTTATTTTACTTTTTTTCTTTCTCCTTCCATCTCCCACTATGAATACCTGTTTATATATGTACATATATATATATATATATATATGCTCTTAGGAACAGGGGCGCCGTTTGGGGCGGGGGCAGGGAGCGATGTTGCGGCGCAGTGCCTTCCGCCTTGACACTGGGCCCGCGGTCACGGGTGGTCCCGTACAGGGCCTACGGGGTGGGGTGCGAAGCATGATTCAGCCCTGCTTGGCGGAGAACGTGCTGAGCGAGACGGCGGAGGTGCGGCGACGAATAGCAGCCCTGGTGGACATGGACCCCGGCGAGGAAAAAACCGCCTACAAGCCGCCACTTCCGCGGAATTGGGTGAAGGCGCCGCTCTCGCGTCTTTCAACGGCTGCGTCCCGCCGAGACTGGTTTCGGCTCATGCAGTTTAACATGATGGCCGACGCGTGGAGCCCGGGAGGAACGGCGGAAGAAGCCGCCACGACACCCGTGCATGGTGTGCAGGCACGTGTGCCAGGCTTCACGAGGCCTGGGGCTGATCCGGATGCGTATTACCCGTATGACCCCTCCCTCGATAAGGAGCTGCCGCCCTTTCTGCAGCCGGAATTTCGTCGAGCCTACTTGGTAAACGAGATAAGGTACTACGACCCAGACATTGTTTGTCTGCAGGAGGTAAACCGGTTGTTTTTTAATGACGTCCTCTGGAGGTATATCCGCTACTGCGGCTATGGCACACTGTACCAGTCGAGCCGTGGCTACAAGGTGCGGGCCCTGCGCCAGGGCGACGACCCGCTGCTGCCGCGACACAAGGGCAAGATTGCCGCGGCGGAAGATATTGGAAATGTGGTGTTGTTTCACAAGGGACGCTTTGTCCCCATTCTCATGCCTGGAAAGGATCTGGTGCAGCACCTTCACTTTGCCCACTTCGTTGCGATGCGTGACAAGATCACCAACATGACGTTGAACGTCATCTGCGTCCAGTACACAGCTGGGGAGTCGGAGGAGGCGGCACAAATTCGCCTGCACGAAGCACGCCAAACACTGCAAGTGCTTGATGCCCTCAATCGCAACGACATCGACCGCGCACACATGACTAACGTGATTTGTGGCGACTTCAACAACATCCACGACGAGGAGGCCTGCGTGCAGCTGATGCGGGAGCGCTTCTTCTCTACGCACGACGTCGTAGGGGGGCCTCGCTGGACGACGTGGTTTCACGAGGACGCGCAGGCCTCCGCGAGGTACCAGAAGTACTACGCCAGCAACCGTGAGTGCTTCGAGGGCACCAGCGCCGCAAAGCGGGCGCAGCGCGAGGTGGCCAAATATTCGCGGAAGCCTAGAAGCAGCAGCAGCAGGACGGTGACGTCAGCCGACGACGCGGGGGTGGAGGTGGCGGCGGGCGCTGAGACCGCCGTGGCGCAGGCGGAGGAACGTGAGCCGAGGCAAACGGCGGAAGCGGAAACTGAGGCGGGGACAGCGGCGGGGGAAGAGCAGCGGCAGGACGCCCTGGCGGTGCAGAAGCAAACTCTGAAGGCGCGGGGCGTCATTTATCGCACGCAGGACTTCGTCTTCTACGACCCCCAGACGCTGGCGCTCCACCAGGTGCTGGATGTCCCGGAGGAGACGCACATCAACGAACAGCAGCTGCTGCCGTGCGGCAACCACCCCTCACACCACCTCCATCTCGTGCTGGATGTCTCCTTCACCGACGTCTTTCCCGACGTTGCCATGAAGTCCCTCAAGGATTAGTTCTTGCGAAGGGCGCGGGGCAAGTCGAGAATCACAACCACAGCCAACATACCTGCACCTCGCTGTATCAACTTCCGATTCTCATTCTTGTTCTCCCTCTCGCTCTCTCTCTCTCTCTCACCTACACACGGACACGCATGCCATGTGTGCATGTGGCCCATATGTTTTCTTGTATTCGCTTGGTGCCAGTAACTCTGCTCGTTTGCTTTCTTGCTTCCTGCCCTTCTCTCCCCCCACTTGGAGGTAACAAGAGTGGCGGCGACGGCTGGGGAGGCGGCAGTCGCGATGTGGTCTTCGGTCACAGGCAAAATGGAGGTCCGCCACCTGCCCACCGAGGAGCAGCGGTGGAACTTACTGGAGGAAATCTACGCCAACTACGAGGAGGTAAACGCCCAGCAGAAGGAAATCGCCAGGCGGAAGCGGGAGATGGGCTCGGAAATACCGGATGGCAACTGGAAGAAGATTTCTCGGGTGCTTTTCAGTGAAAACCCCTCCGACGTCGCGCGCTTTGGGGACTGGGACACCTACGAGAGAATTGAGCAGACGTTGAAGAAGTTTGTGTACAGCCGCAGCCAAAACGCGTTCGCCGGTAACACGAAGGAGGACGCCCTCAGCGAGCGCATTGATATTCTGAGCGACATACGGGCGCAGCAGGCGGACCGCATTGCGTCACTGGAGACGACTCTGGCAGCCACGCAGGAGGAGCTGGCGGGGCTCATGGATATGCTGCGGATGAAGGACAGGGAAATCAAGAAGGTGAAGCGAGTCTTCCTTGTGAAGCAGCTGAATAATTCCCAGCGGCAGCGCGAGCGCGAGGCTGCGGATGAGGCCTCCATGCAGCAACGGCAAAGCATCTATGACGACATGAACGTACTCATTGAGGTCAATAAAGCCATCGAGCGAGAGAACACGCGACTACGCACTGCGTTGGAGGCAAAGGAGTTCTTGGGCGGGGCTGACTCCAGGGCGTCCGCGGTGGCGCGTAGTCGAGAGTCAGAGCAAGCGGCTGGCGGACAGCAGAGGGAGTGCAGGGCCGGCTCCTCCGTCTATGATGGCAGGCAAAAGGAGTCTCGCGATGGAGCCTCATTCGTTTCACAGTCCCAAGTCAATCCGCAAGGTCAGGACGTGGAAGCGGTCGCCGCCACTGGGCCTTCACCGCCGCGTGGGAAGGAAGAAAAAGCCTCCGAAGCGGCACACGCAGGTGATTCGGTGGTGCATTATGATCATGCGAAGACGACTGCCGGTGCCCGGCGGCCCAGTGACGCGCCGTCGTTCTCTGCGGGCGGCACCACAGACGCGGAACAGCTTCGCGAAACTGACGCGAGAAAGCGATACATCCAACAACAGGCGCCCGTTACTAGCGTGCTGATGCGGCTTCACAAGGAGCGTATGATGTGGCAACGCCGATTGGAGGCGGAGGCAGCCAACACCATGGCTCTTCTTGACAGTGACGCCTACGCGGCACGCGCCGTCAGTTCTGACCCAAGGAAGGAGTCTGTTGACTTGAGTGCGGCACGTTTGGCGAGATTTGGCAGTCAGGCTTCGAGACCGTTTGGGAGCAGCATTCACTTTCAACTTTCTACCGAAAACATTGAAAGCCACAGACGGGAATCGATGCGGAGCTTTAGCCGAAGGTACACGGCCACTTCGGAAACCGAATCTTTGCCGCAGAGTGAAGGCAACGTGAGCACGGTGAGTTCGGAATGTCGCACAGCACGCGAGAGCGCAAGTGGTGAGGGCACAGTAGGCTCAGAGGGGGAGAGCAGGGCCTCGCTGCCGACCTCGATTAAGCGGAAGAAGGAAGTGAAGGGAAGACGGCGTACCTCGCGCAAGTCTGAGCGTGCCGCGAAGCTGGAGAAGAGGAAGGTGCACAATGCAGATGTGCGTCCGTCGTGGTCACTCGTCCGGGCTTCCATAAGCAACCCCTCGCAGTCTCACGGAGTTGGTAGTCAACGCAGCGAGTCCGCGGGAAGCATCTCTAACGAGTCGCGGCAAGAAAAACACCTCGTGTCCCGCCGTTCAACAATGGAGGGGCGGTCGTCGGTGCAGAAAGCAAAAACGAAGGATGCGGCCCTGTCTCCTAAGAGACCAGTTTCTAATAGCACCAAGGTGAAAGCCGTTGAGGGGCCCGATATAGGTTCGACAGTGGGCGCGAGTTCAGCCAGCAAAGTCAGTCGCCACAGGCGGCAAGAGAAGAAGGATGCATCAAAGGAGCAAGAGCCTCGACGTAGTAGAAGGGTGGTGGCGGTGGGGGGACAACAAGAGGCCCTTCATGCTCTAAAGGTAGAGATGGGGGCAGTGCGGGATAAACACAAAGGCTTGCGCACTGAGATGGATGAATTTTTCCTCGTGCTAAAAGAATGCCTTACTGTGTTGCGCGGACGTAATGAACAGTTGGAGCATGGCGTCGAGGCTGAAAGTCAGGCCTTTGTGTCTGAAATGGCAGAAGACGTCATAAAGGACATGGTGGAGCAGCGTGTGTTTGACCGACTTGAGCAGCAAGGCATAGTCCTCCAGCGGCATCCAGGACCCTCGTCTGCCTTGACGGATGAGGAATGGGCGCAAAATCAGTTCTACGACGCCATTCTAAAGACCTCGCGGGAGCGTATCGCCGGGGCGCTGGTAAAGGGAAATGAGAAGCGCGGGCAAAAATGGGAGGCGCAACAAGGGGCTAGGCCTCCCTGGCCGCCAAGTCAGCCGCCGCCGCTGCCGAACCCCAGTTCACCGCGCAGAGTTGCAGCACTGCTCAAGGATGCCGCCACCCCTTCTGCAGGAAAGACGGCAAGTAGTTGTTTGCCCAGGCCTCCTTCCAACAGCAACGATTTCACGTTTGAAGAGCCAACTGGTGGGCTTTGGCCCGTGGTGACGCCGCTACGCCCCCCACCACGCGGCGGAGGGGTGGAGGAGGAAAAAGAGATTGCAGGAACCCCAACAAGCACCGGTTACGAGCCACCTCTGGCCCAGCTCAGGGACTGGTTGCATCCGATGGCGGGGGGAGATGGAGGTTTCCGCGGGGAATATGAAAAAGCTACGGGGCCGGACCCCTGGGCATCGCCTCCCTCCGCAGCATTCCCGTACGGAAAGGAAGGTCAGGCCCCCATGCCACCCCGGGGCCCTCGTCTGCTTCCGGTTAACATTGTCAATTTTTCAACTCCTCTTGGCCAAGCCGGTTTGAGAGGGTATGCTGGTTTGGGCCAGGAGACTCTTCCGCCGCCGAAGCGGTTTGAGGGAAATATTCTGGCCTACCTGCGGAGTCTCCAGCCCCGTGAGCACGCAGGAGGCGTTGAGAATATGGCTCCGGCGGTGTATCGCTACGACTTTAAGGCTGCACTTGCGGAGGCGCGGATGCAGTTTCAAGGCACCGTTCGTGCCGCGGCTGCTCAAATGCGAAAACCGTTCTTTGAAAATGCCTTTAGAAACGAGATATTACCTTATGCGAAAGCTGCTAAATCTCTTCAGAATGGTCAACGCATGGCGCCTTGGATGTTGGCGGCCGTTCGGCAGCTAAGAGCTGAAGAGGAGCAGAGAAATCGGAGAAAGCGGCATCATCTCTTCGAGAGGATTGCAACAAACTTGCGTGCGAGGCATCTGCTGAAGAGTCATGTGTGCAGAGGGTCGGCGATGGCTTCGTACGTGATTGTGTTGTGGGAAAGGTGGCTGGATCGTTGGAAGAAGAAAAGCGCAGTTCAGCGGGTGGAGAAGGAAGCCGATTTGAACCGCATGTTGGATTTGATTGCCGCTAACCTGAAAGGCCGTTCGCGGCCGCCGCAGCGAGAGGCTGGGGCAGGGAATCTGAAGGATGCGAAGAATGCACTCCTGGATCCAAGCAGCTCACACTTCAGTGAAGTTCGATTTCCCCCCAAATCTACGTAAAGGCCCCCCAACAGGACGATATCTCTTTTTTTTTTCCTGCGCGTTCGTGATTGCGTTTGTTTTCCCCACCCCCACCCTAACCTTCTCTCCCTCCTACCGAAGAAAAAAGGAGTGAATTTGGGTTATTTCACTGTTGTTGTTGTTGTTGTGTTTGCTTTTTATGTGTGGGCATGCACTTCCCAATCGCAGTTTCGCTGTGGAATATTTTTTTTCCCTGCTCCTGGCATTTTTGGGGGCGATTTCGCGGCCAACATTGAATACATGTATATAAATATATATATATATATATCCTGCTTTTTTTTTTTTTGTCGGGGTGCTTGATTTCCCTCATCTGCCACACTGAGAGAAACAGAATGGCTCACAGGGCAGGCACAAAAAAAAAAGCCCTTGACTATGGTGCGATGTTGTGTGGGACGTGAATTTGGACCGCCACACAGCATGCGCCTACATGTATCGGTTGAACTGTTTTGAGTGTGCGCCTTATGTGGGCAGGCCGAGTTGTTTGAAAACGAGATCTATTTATATATTTTTTTCCCCTCCCGCTGCGTCGCAGCCTCACAGTTCACTCAGCAAGGCCGCCTCAAACTTGCCGCGGAGGTCGTTTACCGGCTTCGGCAATGAGATGGCGTGGGTTCATCCCGTCTTTCTTCTTGAAGTGGTGCGGGGGTGCTTCTCTCTTTGCGTTTGTTTTCAAAATCCAAGGAGGCAGGGGGCAGTTTTCTTCTAATTCTGCCCATTCCGCGTAGCTCCCACATGCGGCGTGCCCCGACGAGGCGCCGCCGCCGCCAATGCACGCACGTGGTGGAAAAACCGCCGCCGCGCAGTCCCCGCGACGCGCGTCGCAGGCGCCATGCGGGGAAAGATGAACAGACCACCCACGAGCGGTCAGACGCGGACGGCCCAAAGCAGGCCCTCGCCAGGCCCGACGGCGGCGGAGAAACGACGGCGGTCACCTGTCTTCGCCGCCGCCTCAAAAATAAATGAATAATAAAGAAAAACGGCGATCGCCAAGTTGATCCTTTCCCGCCGGCCCGCATGGAGCAACCCAAGTGGAAGAAAGAAAACAAGCTCGCGCCGCGGCGAAGCGCCCTCCTGCCGCGAAGAACCGGCGGCTTTCCTATCGTTTTCCTGCCCGCTAAGGGGAAAAGAAACTGGCGGCGCGCCGCGCCGCCAACACCACGAGACGGAAAAAGCGAAGTAAATTTCGGCGCCGGTACTCCAACACAACGCCTTGGGGCATGGGCGCTCATGCGCGGCAAAGGCGCCGGGCCTCCCGCAGAGCGTGGAGGGTTGTTTGTTTGAAAGGTAACGGGCCTTTTTCAGGTCTTGGAAGGAACCCTCGCCACGCCTCGGGGCGGGTGGGCGGCGGGCCGCCCACACACACACACACACACACACACCAAAAAAGAGAAAACAAACCACGCGCCGAACGCCGTTCCGCAAAGCAAAAGAATCCTCTTTTTTACAGCGGTTCGTGCGGGGCCCGGCGGGCTGTTTTTTCTTGGCACGGCGCCCAAAGCCTCACCCGAAGACTCGGCACACTCCCGCAGATAAGGAAAACGGCACTTTAGAAACCGTATGCCAACTTTTTTCTTCGCCAAGTGTTGCCATTCATCCGTTGCACGTGCGGCGCGCCAGCGCCCCTCGGGGGTGATTGCGGCGGTGGCGGCTTCCCCTTCGTGGGAAGGGCTGCCGAAGTTGGGCCCCGGCCCTCTTGCCGGACCCGTTTCCTCCTCAAAGACGTGAGGAGGGTGGAAAAACCACGATCTGCGGTTTCCGTGGCATGTTATGCCGTTGCCAACGGGGTGTATAGGGCC
Source organism: Trypanosoma conorhini (assembly GCF_003719485.1). Classification (NCBI taxonomy): domain Eukaryota; phylum Euglenozoa; class Kinetoplastea; order Trypanosomatida; family Trypanosomatidae; genus Trypanosoma; species Trypanosoma conorhini. The sequence continues at coordinate 495 of NW_021704545.1, read as the reverse complement.
GAGGCAAAAGAATCAAAATTAGAAAAAAAAGGAGAAACACAATAAAAAAAAGGGCGCCCCCTCCACCCAACGGGACGAGCGACGCCGTCCACACACGTATTGCCGCCACGGGCGGGGAAACGGTTCGGGGCTGGGGGCCGAGCAGGCCACAAAGGAGCCGGGCCGGTTGTTTACTAAAAAAGAGCCCGGGCGCCCCCAACCCCCAAGACCGAATTTGGATTGTCGGGCCGCGCGGGGAAGCAGCGTTCCGGCGCCCCCTCAAACACAAGCTGTTCATGAACCACGGCGTGGTTTTGCGTGCCTCCTGCCCTGCCCCTGCCGCGAACTCTGCCAACGTGGTCGCCTGGGGTGTGCGCTCGGTGGCGACGGGTTGAGGGGCGGCGCGGGCACTCTGCGCACACATCGCGCCGAGGAATCCTTGGCATCGGTTCCGCCGCGCCCGCTTCACGGTCCTCGCGTGGTCGTTTTTTGTGGGGGCGCTGCGGTTGGACGCGG
>NW_021704534.1:6444-16030 GCF_003719485.1 Trypanosoma conorhini | reverse complement strand
AACACACACACACACACACACACACAGTCCTAAATCAAAGCTTCGCAAAAGTTCCGCAGCAAAAAAGGGCAGCGGCAAGGGGTCGGACGCAGCGTAACAAAACGATCCCCTCCCTTCTCAACCATGCGTTGGCTGCCTCGTTTTGGGTCCCGCTGCGTGGAGTTTTCTTTCCCAACGGTGCCAACGTGCGCTGACGGAGCAACACCATTCCGCGCGGCCCAGATAAGGACTTCGTTCGTGGCCTCACCTCCCACTTCCTCTCCCCCCTCCCCTCTTCCTCCTCTTTCCCCCTCCTCTCCCCTCTTCCTTATTATTATCATCATTCCTTCCCTCTCTCTCTCTTCGCTCTTGTCACTGCCGTTCGTGTCATCTCTCCTCGCGCGCCCCCGGTGTCGCACTCATGGGGGACCGCGCAGGAGCAAGCTTCCGTGGCAGCAAAGCGACCGGCTCTATTTGCGGCGCCGAGGCGAAGGAGCGACGACCACCTCCCCCCCTTGGGGGCTTGAGTGCCGCGTCCGCAACCCGCAGGTTGCTGATGCTCACATCCGGTTGGGAAACCGACTGGGCGGCCGCCTCGCTCTCCAGGCGCCGCACCAGTTCGGAGAAGGCCTCAGAGACGGCAAAGTTAAAGTAAATGGGGTTGTGCGAGGCGGCGAAGTATTCTAGTCCCGTAAGTGGGGCATCACCTTTTCTCTGAGACGCCTGCTGCTCGACGCTGGCTCTCCACTCCGCCGGAAGAAGCGTAAAGACGCACGAGACACCGCCCTTCTTGCCACGCCGCCTTGTGTTGTTCGCGCGACTCAGGCGCTCAATGGTGGCAAAGACGCTCAGCTCCGCCGCGTTGAACGTCTTCTTCCCCGCGGCCACGGTAACAACGATGACGTCCGGCATTTGGGCCGTCACGGAGGCATGAAACCCACTGGGGTTGGCCTCGAGCGCGGCGCGGAACATGACCCGCGAGGACTGCGAGACGGAGGTGAAAACGGCCTCCACCGCCTTGCCGATTTCCGTGCTCCCCAGCGTCTCCTTGTCCGTGCTGCAGACATAGATGAGCACCTGCCGGTACTCTTCCCTCGACGCAGAGGAGGTGGATTGGCTCATGCGGCGGTTCACGGTCTTCGAGGCCCGTAGCGCGGAGATCGACATCGTCTTGTCCATGGAAAACCGCCTAGCCTCCCGTGTGTTGGGGAGGCCAAGCAGCTCCACAACGTTCTGGGTCTGGGCGAAGCTGCGCAGGGCCCGGGACGGCTGGCCAGCCAGCGTCATGGAGCCTATCGTCCCCAGGCTGTCCCCGGTAAAGTCCTCCTCCTTCATCGTTTCTAGTATGGCCCGCATGACCACCTGCAGAGCATTGCGCCGCGAGAGCAGCTCTCGGAACGCGTCCTCCAACCCCGTGAGTTCCATAGCCAAGACCTCCGCCGCCTTTTGTCGCTCCTTTTCACGATGCATTGGGAGTGTCTTGTGGTACGATGGCGAGAATTGGTTTCGTATGCTGTTCTGCAGCACTTTCACATCCGCCCCCGCCTCCACGTCGAATGCGCCATCGCGGAGGGAGCTGGAAATGGAATTCCCCTGCATCGTGCCCAAGGCGCCTGCCTTAATCCACACCCCCAGCAGGTTGTTGTCGAAGATGTCGTTGTCGCGAATCACGGACTCCGACCCCTTTGCCATGACAAGCCCCACCTCGCCGTCGTAGAGGGCATTCTTCGAGATGGCAGCGACGCCCGCGCCACTACTCGCGTTTGGCGGGCAAATAACATTCATGTTGGTTTTGCAGTTGAAGACGCTGTTGCCCTCAATGCGGGCGCCGCCGGCGACCAAGATGCCGTCTCCCTCACACGAGTGGACACGATTTTCCGAAATCAACGCATCAAACGCCGTCTTTTCCGAATTGGGTATACTGCTGTAGTTTTTGTACTCCATCGGGTTCTGCACAATGACACCGGTTGGGCTCCAGCAGACCTCGTTGTCTGTAAAGACACCGCCGTACGCCAAAACGCCACAGTCCTTCGCCCTGATGATGCGGTTGCGCACAAAAAACGTGTGGCAGAAGGGGGCGGCGCAGACGGCGCGGCTGGTGTTTACCATCCAGTTCTTCTCCACATGACCCCAGGCGGCGGGGGATGTAATGAATCCGTTTTTGTGGCCGCGAATAATGTTGCCCACGAGGCGAATACGTGCGGCCTTGTGCAGGTACACCGCCACCTCGGCGGCCTCCGGGTAGAAGGTGTTTCGCTCAAAGAGGGCCGTGCCGTCCTTCATGCCGTGGACCGAGCCCGAGAAGAGGTTGTTCCGCAGCACCGCGAAGCCCCCGTCGACGGCGACCACGTCGCCTTTGCCCGCGGCGTCGTTGGTGTTGTGGGCGAAGAAGCAGCCGTCGACGACGGTCCCCTCGTGTTCGTCGCCGCTGCTGCTCAGGCTAAAAGGGACGGTGGCGCGTCTGCCGGCGGAAACCGCCTCCCCGCGCACCCACACGCCGGCCACGTTGTTCTCATTGAACAGGCACGAGCTCAGCCGAATCCCGCACACCCGCCCCAGCGTCGCCTCCGCGAGGGCCACGCTACCCACCACGTCGGCGCCAATGTCGTTGTCCTTGAAGAGACACTCGTGAATGGCGCCGCCCTCGCCCCCGCCGCTGACGAGGACGCCCGACGGAAGCCGTCTGCCTGGCACCGCAGATGCCGTGTTGTCCGCGACGATCGTCGCCACCACGTCCAAGTTGGGGCCAAGTCGAACTTCGCCATTTTCAGGGCACCGAAACAACTCTGCATCTTGCGCGTTCGCCTCGGAGCGTTTGTTCGAGGCAAACATGCAATGCTGCACCGCAGGTTTTGTGGCCTCGCCCACGATTTCCAGACCTGTGCGGTAGTGAGCCTCAAACACGTTGTGCACGAGTCGCGGAGCCGCTCCATCGGCCACCAGGAGCCCAATGAAGTTCCGGGTAAATCGATTCCCCTCCACAACAACGCTGCCGTCCCCCTCCTCGCTCGTGCCGGCTTTATTTGCAATAATGACAGGGATATAATTATCCACAAACGCGTTCCTCACCAGGCGTGTGCAAGCGTTTGGACCCGCAATAAAAAACGCCGCAGAGCCGCTCATGTGGGCAGAGAATTTGTTGTCTTCAAACACAGGCGGGGGCGCCCCACCGCCCTCGACTATCACGGAAGCGTGTTTTGGGGCGCAGAAGTGGTTGTCGTGCACGTGCGTGTTCACCCCCATGGCCTGCATCCAGGCGACGTCCTCCGCCGTGACGCCGTTGTCTGGCATAGCCACGCGGACCCCCACCTCGTTCGCCTCAAACACGTTGCCGCCCCCGATGGTGGCGGAGGCGAGGTGCCCCTGCAGCAGGACGGCCGCCCCCGCAATGTTGGCGAAGCTGTTGTGACGCAGTAAGAGAGAGTTCCCGCCGACGAAGCCCACAACATGGAGTCCTTTTTCACTGTCCCGGAAGCGATTGTTTTCAATCATCAGACTTCCTGGCGGGGCGGCGGACATCAGGGAGGCAAAGAGAGGAATGCGCAGAAGCGCCTGGGAGGAACACATCGATGCGTTTGGCTGCCGCAAGGTATCCACCTGCAGCAGCGTCCGCATGCAGTTTTGCGAGATCACAACATAGCGAGAGGTCACCTGCAGCTGCTCCAAAACGTTCCTGTACACCTCATTCCCGTTGAGGCGTGCGTGACGCGTCATACGCTCCTGCGCGAGGAGGGCAAAGTGCAACTTGGGCCGCATCAACTCACGTCTAAGTGTAATTTTAACACATACATCGTTGTACTCCGCGACTGCCGTTTCCAGGTCCAGGCGCGACTTCACGTGATGGCCACACATGGCCTCAACAACGTGTAGACAAAGAATTCCAACACCGTGGTTTTCGTACACGTGGTTGGCTTCCATATCGACAGAGAAGTCGGCCCCTCCGCGGGGCGCGCCAGTTGGCATCTGCGGGGAAAGCGACTTCGTCTCCGCCTCCTCCCGCGGAGGCTTTCCTCCCTCCGCGACTTCTTTACTCGCCGTGGGGGCGGCGGAGCTCCCTCCTTCCCCGAAGCGCGGCAGCGCATTCAGCAACGCCTTTTTCTTCTGCCGGCGGGACGACTTCTTGGCGGTGCTGGGGCTGCGCTCACGCCTTGCCCTGGCCGCCGCCGCCTCCGCCGCGTCGGCCTCCCCGGCGGCATCTCCGCCAGTCACGGCGCTTGCCGTCATCACGTGGTGCAGATGCATCACAATTCCGGCGCCGTTCTTCGTGACGCGGTTGCCGGTCACCGTCGCTGGGCGTGTCAGTATGTACGGGCGATCCCCCTCGTAGACGGGCGCGTCTGTCTGCCGCGGCACATCGGAGCTCTGCGGCGGCGTGGAGGCACGCCAGCTCTCGGTGAAGCTGTGGTTGGCGTTGGGCGAGGCGGAAATCCGCGCGGGGTCGCCCGCGGCGGAGTGGGCGACGGTGGAGGTGAAGAACACCCACCGCGCCGCCGCCGCCTCCCGCGGGCTGCGCATCGCGCCGGAGATCACCTCGCCGCCGGGAACCCGCGGAAAGCCGTCCAGGGGCGCCACGGCAAACCGCGACAGGTTCAGGTGGTGCTGCTGCAGGTTGCGCGAGTAGAAAATCCCCACGCTGCGGTTTGCCTCGATCACGTTGTCCCTGACCTCCATCATGCTCCCCTGCACCAGCCACACCCCCATGCCACCGTCGGCGGCCCAGCCGCGGTCGTACCTGTCCGTTTGCGGCCCCGCCCCAAGCGACATGCCGGACTCGAGCGAGACACTCGGGCATATCCCAGAGGCGAGCGAGAGACCCACCGAGGAGGCGGCGAGAAGCTCGCACAGCGCATGCAGCCCCTCCGCCGCCGTGTTTGCGTAGTTTTCCATGCTGCGCAGGACGGACTTAAAGGCGACGCGTGGACTTTCGTCGCTCGCAACGGGTACGCTTGGCGTCGCAAACCCCGACCGCGTGAAGGGAAGACCGGCAAAGGAGCGCGGGTCATGCGGGTTGCCATCGGGGCGACAGAAGCCGTTATTGCGAGAAATCGTGCCACCGGTGAAGGTGCCAAGTGAGCCCTGCGCAACGTACAGCCCGGCCATGCCATTGTCCGTAACCTCGCAGCCAAAGCAGACGGCCTTGGCCCGGGAACGCAGGAGCATGCCAAAGAAGGCGTTGTGGTCTATGCGGTTACGCAGCAAAAACGGGTGACAGCTCCCCCCCACCACCACACCCACCGAGCAGTTGGTGATGGTGTTTTCTATGAAGCTCACCTGCCGCTGCATCCGCCCCTCGTGGTGCTCCTTCGTCGCAAGCACCGCCGAGGTTCCCAAGGCCTCCTGCAGGGAGTCACGAGGTGCAAAATGCGACCGGTGCGCGTTCTCCACATGCCGCTTAAGATGATGCGGAAAAAGAGCGTTTTTGACCACCCGCCGGGCCTTGGCGGGGGGCTCCTGGGGCGGCGGGAAGTGCGTCTCATCCCGCATTTCCGAGGAGTCGTACATCTCATGGCAAACGCCAAAGTGACGATTGTTGCGAATCGTGTTTTGGTAGAACTGCGGAAAGACGGAGACGCCCGGAGTCTTCATGAGGCCGTCGGACTTTGGCGAGTGCCCGGCGACGCCGTAGGAGGGGTTGCGCAGGGGAAAGCTCGTCGCCACCGTGAGGACCAGCACACCGTGCAGGTCGTGCTCCTCGATGCTGCACTGCCTAAACGTGGGGGCGGAGGTCACAAACCCGCTCCGCAGGAAATCCTCCTGCCGCACAATCGAGGAAAGAGGCAGGCAGGTGTACACCACCACCCCCACAACGCAGCGACGGATGATCGCGTTGGAGAACACACCGCGCCCGCCGGCATCCACAAAAACGCCGCTAATGTGGCAATTTTCTATGATGTTCCCCTGCTTGAAGTGGGGATTCGCCCGGTCGCAGACGTAGACCCCAACCCCGTCACAGTCGTAAATCCTGTTGTTCTCAAAGCACCCGCGTCCGCCGCTCTCCGCGTAGACGCCGTCGAAGCTGCCGTGAATCGTATTGCCCTCAATGGAGTGTATCGTGGCGCCGTTGCCCACGTAGACGCCTGTTGGCGCCTCAAACACGTCGTTGGCGGCGATGACGATGCCGTTCTCCGCGTGGTCTACAATGGCGATGTTGGCCTGCTTGTGCCGGTGAATACGATTTCTGCGCAGCGTGGCGGACCCGCCCCCCGCTTCCCCCTGCAGCAACTTCCAGCCGCCGTGCACGGGGTGCCCGTCCCTTTTTTCCCGCACACGTCTCTCACTATACCCGACATCCGCCACCACGCCGCAGTTGCCGTTTGACTCAATCTCGTTTTCCTCCAACACCCCGTAGGCGGCCTCCTCCAGCAACACCCCACACGTCGTATTCGCGTAAATCTTGTTGTGCCGTATCATCGTCGGCGGGAGCTTGCCACGCCCGCCGCCCCCATTCTCGCCCTCCACGCTGAGAGTCACGGAGCGCCGCGGCTTCAGCGACCCCTTTTTGTCGCGAGCGCCCAACGACGGCGGTGTCGCGGGCGAGTTCGTCAGGAAGCCGACCTCGACGTCAAGCGTGGCGGTCCCCAAGGTGGAGCCAAGCTGCACGCCGACGTCGTTTTCAAAGAAGTTGTTTTCCGTCACCGTCCCGCTGCTATCGGGGGACACCAGAATGCCGCTGAGGAAGCAGCCGGAGATGCCGTTTCCCGCGATAACCGGATTGCCGCTCAGCTGAATAATGATACCGGAGCCGTAGCATGCATGAATGGTGTTTGCCTTAAATGTCCCTCCGCCGCTGTCGGAGATGATGACACCCACCGATTCGTAGGTAATGGCGTTGTTGACAAACGTGGGGTTGGCTTTGCCAATCACGTAAACCCCGCACTGTTTGTTTTTGTGCACCCTGTTGTGCAGGAACTCCCCCCGGGCCTCGCGACCGCAGATGATGCCGCAGCCGCTGAAGGAGTTGGTGATCGTGTTGTGCGCAATGACGGGATCACTGAAGCGGTCCAGCAGAATGACGTTCCCCAGCGCATTTTCGCCGAGGTAGTTGTGCTCCATCACCCCGCCCCCCTCGGCGATCACGGCGATGCCGCCCGTGTGCCCGCCCGTGATGGCGTTGTCGCGCACCACCGGCGAGCCGCCCTCCTGCACGAGAAAGTTGCAGCTGCCGCTCTGCCCAATTTCGTTCGCGACAAACGTGCCGAGGCCGTTGTTGCCCACCACCACACCGTAGCGGTGGCTGTGGGTGATTTTGTTCGACATCACGTACGGGTCCGAGTCGAGCTCCACCACAATTCCCCGCTCGTTGTGGGCGAGGGTGTTGTCCACCACCGTCCCTCCGCTGCAGGACTCAAAGCGAATGCCGCAGCCCTGCCCAGACACAAAGTTGTTGCCGGCAATAAACGGCATGGAGTACTCGCACACCAGCAGCTGGGCGACTGGGTTAGACAGGAACTTGTTCAGCATCACCACCGGCTTGCTCTCGCCCGAGATCGTCGCCCCACCGGAGAGACCGTGCTGGATGACGTTGCCGACGATCATCGTGGTGCTGCCCCCCGTCACAAGGATCCCGCTCTGGGAGTTGCCAAAGATTAAATTCCCCATCACAATTCCACGCGACAGGTTGCGAAACTCAATGCCGTGCTCGGCGCTCTGCGAGATTTCGTTGCCCATGATGAGCGGGTTGGCGAAGTTGTCCACGAACACGCCCGCCCCTTTGGAGTTGTCAAACTTGCACCCCACAATCAGCGGGTGGGCCCCTCCACTCACGACAATGGCCGTCGCTCCACAGTTGAGAAAGTCGCAGTCCTCAACAAGGCCGTAGCCGTCGTTTCCGAAGCGAATCGCGCACAACCCACAGCCGGAGAAGCGGGTATCCAGTATATCCACGCCCTTGTTCCCCCGAATCCTCAGCAGCTGCGCCGCGCAGTCGATGGTGTTTGGCAGCGGCAGCGAGAGCTTGAAGGCCTCTTGCACCAGCTCTCGTAACGGGTTGCCCCCTGTGTTCCCGGCACGCATTTCGCCGGGTTCCCCGCCGGAAAAATGGGATGGATGCCCCGCACAGACCAACTTGGCAAGTGTTCGCAAATTTTCCTTCAACTCTGCCAACGCCATGGTGCGCCCGTTGACGGTGACCGGAACTCCCTCCTCGGCACTCTGCGGCGCCGCGGGGTTTTCGTCCTCCAGCTGCTGCACCTTTTCTATCCAATCAAACGAGTTCCGAGACGAGGGAAGTTCCTGGGGGAGGAGCGTTTCCTGCGCGGTGGCCAGCGGCGTCCTAACCTTGCCCATGCAGTGTATGTCCACCCCGATGAGGCAGCGGTCAATCACGTTGCCGCCGGTTATGCGAACATTTTGTTTTGCGTCCGACGAGTAACTTCGCTCGTCCACGACGACAAGGATGCCGCAGTGCCTTTGGTTGTATATGGAGTTCCCCTCCAGCACGGCGGCGCCGGAGAACTCAAAGGTGAAGCCAACAAAGCCCTCGAGAAGTTCATTGTACTTGAACACGGGGCAGGCGCCTCGCGAGATGACCACGCAACTCGGGGGCCCAACGAACTTCTCGCCCCCTCCCCACTCGCGCTCCTTCGGCCGGAACATCTCCGAGGAGACGTAGATGCGGCACGCGTTGACGACGACTTTCCTACACGCGAGGTTTTCGGCGGGGGTGCGCTCGTCCACGGCGCTCTGCGTCGCCTGCACCCGCACCGCGTGCCCACCGTTCGCCGGCTGCCGGATCGTGCTGTCGCGCAGCACGACGGCCCCTTTCGTGTCAATCGCCACCCCGGCCATTTGGTGGGTGTGGATGGTGCAGCCGCTGATCTGCGCCCCCCCGCTGCCGCCGATCTGAACCCCGTAGCCGTTGTAGCTTTCGGCGACGGTGCAGTTTTCCAGCACCGGCCTGGCAAACCCGCCAATGAGAATGGAGTTCATCTTGCATCGAAAGAAAACCGCCTTGCCGTTCATGAGGGCCACCGCGGACTCCAACTTCCCCTTGCCCTTTGAGACAAACTCAACGTGCTCAAAGTAGACCTCTACATCCTGCGTCATGGTGATGCAGGGGCCGCGGGAGGAGATGCAGGGGTCCTCGCCCTCCGCCGCGACGATCTCGAGCGGGATGCTGATGGAGAGGGCCTCAAAGTACTCCCCGCCCACGAGTTCGATGCGGTCGTACGGCTTCGCCACGGCGAGGGCGCCCGCAATGGAGCGCCGGGAGGACACCTTCGAGCGCCCGTTCACGACGTACGTGCGCACCTTCTTCTTCTGCCACACGCTCATGCGCTCCTCCACGACATAGTCGTCCACCAACATCCCTTTGCCTGCGGCTGCGCGAGAAGCGAGACGATGCTGCGCGGGTGTGGCGCGCGCGCGCGAGCGAGAAGGAAAGAAAAGGGAGAAGAAGCAACAACAAAAAATAAGTAAAAACAAATCACACGTGAGCGGTGCGGCAGAAAACCCATCGCCACCTGCCACCTCCCCGCCAGTCACGGAGGGAAGGAAACACCGAGGGCAAAAGAAAAGATGTAAGAAATACGTAACCCTCCCACCCCACACACAAAAAACAACACCAATAACAACAAAAAAAAACAAAAAAAAGTACGCCTTCATCGTC
>NW_021704534.1:1745-6018 GCF_003719485.1 Trypanosoma conorhini | reverse complement strand
TTCATCGTCTTGCCTTCCGTTCATCAAATTCTAATTCCCCGCAATGCGGCCTCTTTGGGCCCTTGGCCTTGCTTTATATATATATATATATATATTTTCTCCTTCTCTCTTCCCATTCCGGCATTTGCCTTTTGAGGCGTGCCATGGAATGGCCCTCCCTTCCGTCGCTTTCCTTCGTTATTTAGTTTTTATCACTTCTATTGGGCGAGTAACGGGGCGAGTCGGCCCTCGCGGTTGAGGTCCTCCACGTCGCTGCAGCCGCCGACGAACTTCCCATTGATGAAGATGGCGGGGACGGTGTCGTGCTTGTACTGGTCGTTGATTTCCTTCCGCAGCGCCTCGCCCTCGCTCATCTGGTCCACGTGGTAGACCTTGAGGTCGTTCGTCATGGGGCGCAGCAGCTTCTCCGCACGGACGCAGTAGGGGCAGGACACCCAGGCGAACATGACGACTTTGTTGGCGCCGCAGAGGGAGGCGAGTTGGCTCATCGGCGGTCGGTTTTGAAATGGACTGCGCTTCTGCTTCTGCCTTCCGTGTGGCGCGGCGGTGGGCGAGTTTGTCACGGGGTGAAACGATAAACCGTCTTCTCCCGCGCCCGGCAGACAACAAACAAAACAAAAGACAATAAAAAAAACACAAAAAAGCAAACAAACACGCAATGGAGAAAAAAAAAACTCCACGGCGCCGCGGGAGGAACCCCCCCCCACAGATGCAGAAGTAGTAATAGTAATAATAAACAAACAGAGAGGGCCGAGGCAAAGCACGCAACGGACATGCAGGCAAAGAAAGACAAATAAACGAATCAATCGGTCTCTTTTTTTACTTCTACTCTACAACGACTTTGGGTGCCACACCGCAACGGGCATGCGCACCGCACACGGCTCTCCCCTCCTGTATCTGCCGCCCAACTCCATCCTTGACAATCCTCCGTCAATTGCAACTCGTTTTTTCCCCCACCTTTGCTTCGCTTTTTATTACTCCTTCTTTCGCTGGAAAGCAACCGTCGCACACCGCTTACATACGTGTAAGCATATATATATATATATACACACACACACACACACACACACACGGACGCATCCCCCACCTTTTCTTCAGCGCGGGACCCCGTCAGCGAAAGTGTGCGGAGAGATCCAGCCACAGAGACGCAAATCGCGCCGCATCACCCGGCACGACTGCCCCCCCCCCACACACACAGACAGACACACAGACACACACACGCAGGTTGCTTACATTGCGTACACGTGCCCCGTGGGTGCGTGCGCTTGAAGTATAGCTTGTTTCACCCCCCGCAGCTCCGCTCCTCACTCTGGCTTGGGCAACGATGGCAAAAAGCAAATAAACCACCCGAGCCTTCTTTTGCCTTTTTTGTGTGTGTATGTTCCAGTCGTTCGTTCGTGCGTATGAAGCGCGTTTTGCTCTTTTGCTCGTCTATACGTTTTATTGTTTCTTTTTTTTTTAACCTCGTCTTTTTTTTCGTCTTTTTTATGCAGTGCTCTACCATTTTGCTTCTCCCTTTTCCTCCTCTCCCTCTCTTGCCTCAGATGCGCATCTTCTTCTGCCCGCTGCCGCGCTCCCTGCAGGAGGGTATGTGCCGCTCCGCCGCCGCCGGGGCAAAGCGGCGGCCGCAGGAAGGGCACCCCACGCGGCCGTCCTCAAACACGTCCATGTCGCCCACACTGTCCGGCAACACCGTCTGCGCGGAGGTGCCAGGCAGCTGCAGGGATTGCCGGAGATGCGCACTCTGCTGCCGCCACTTGGCGGCCGGTTTCCCCGCAGCAGAGCCCTTGGCGTCCCCCGACTTGCCTCGGCTCGAGGCAAGCGGCTGCGCGGTGTCGCGGAGGACGCTGCTAGAGTCCAGGCTCCCGCCGGTGCTGGCCCGAGACGCACGGTGGGAGCGGTTGCCGGGCGTGCCGCGCGCGACCGAAGTTCTACTGTTGCGTTTGCGCTGCTGCTGCTGTTGCTGCTGTTGCTCGCAGACCGCCACGTGGCGCGGCCAGCGCGACTCCGCAAAGAAGCTTCGCCCACAGTACGGACAGGGCCGCAGCGGCTCCTCCGCCCCTTCCGCCGCCTCGCCCCAGTTGAGGCCACTGACGGCGGTGCTGTTGCACGCCACGCTGCTCTGGCGGCAGGAGAGGGTGGGCTGCGCCACGCCCGCCCCGCCCTCTCCGTCCTCTCTCGACTTCACGGTGTTGCCGAGTGACAGCCACACCGGCAGGGGCGAGGACCTGTCGAACGACACCCGATCCGCGACGGCCGCCGGGAGCTCGTCGATGGAATTCCTCGCACTCGGCGACATCTTGTGCTGCGACTGCGGCCCAAATGAGGAGGGCGTCAGCTCCCGCGAGAGGGAGAAGTTGCGGGCAAACTCGCGCCTGTCCTCCCTCTCCACGCACTCCTCCCTTCGCTCGTCCAGCACCGACGAGCACGGGATGGAAAGCGAGTGGTTGGTGCTTGGACTTTCTGCCAGTGCCGAAGGCTGCAGGGGTGCGGCGGCGTTGCCTCCTGCGGCCGCGCGACGCTGCGACTGCTCTGCAGGAGGTGCACCGGGCGCATTCGCAGTGGACGGCGTGCAACGCGCGGTGGCCGCCGTCGCGCGCGGGGACGTACTCGCCGCAGGTTCGAGTCGCCGCTGCGTCAGCTCCAGTTCAGACCTGAAGGTTGAGGAGGTGAGCGGCGGTGGGGACGTCGTCGTCGCGGCCTGGACGGAGCGCGCAGACGGCGGCACCGTCTCGCCCCCCTGCCTCCGCAGCAGCAAGTTGTACCTTCGGCAGTTGCTTCTGTGGCGGGTGTAGGCGGCCGCGTCCGTGTAGCGGCGCGAGCAGCCCGGGCAGCGCCACCCGTCGTCGCACGCCTCCTCCTCCTCCTCCGCCGCCGCCGCTGACGCCGCTGCCGCAGCGCCGGCGGGCACGGAAGTCGAGCGGCGCCTGTTCTGCGCGGCCCGCCGCTCGGCGAGTTGGTTGCGCTGCGCCGTCCGCCTCTGCTGGGCGCTCAGCCGCAGCCGCAGAAACAGCGAGGCGCGGATGTCGTTGGCCTGCGCGTTCGCCAGAAACGCCATCTGCTCCCGCAGCAAGTCGCCCGCCGCTGGGCTCCAGGGCCACCCCACGCCGCCCGCCGCCCCGTTCGCCCCTGCGCCGGCGAATGCCGCGCCGCCGCCGCCTTGAACGGCCTGCGCCGCGGCCGCGTCCTGCGCTGCGTGGTGCATTGCGGCAGGGCAATTTGCACCCGTCACGTTGGCCGCCAATCCGCGGGGGAGGGAGTCACGGCACTCGACAGCGCACACTCCCGCTTCCGTCCTACCCGCGTGAATGGACTCGCCTCCCCCCTTATATTATTATTATTGTTCTTTCCTTTTCTCTCTTCTCCTGCTCCTTCCTTCCGCACAGCCGGGGGACCCGCGACCTTCGTGCTTTCGCCGCCCACACCACGCGGGGCAGGAAGCACGGCGCAGAAACAAACCGGAGGGACGGCCAAAACGGAAAAGAAACAAAAAAAAGACAAAAGGGAAAATAACAGTCCTGCAGCGGCAACAAAATCCCCAAAGGAGCATCTCCACCCCTCCCTCCCTCCACACACACGCAAAGGAGCGGGGCGAGGAGCCAAAGAGCCTCACGCACAGCGCTCACCGCAAAGTTTGCCGCCGCTTCGCCCTCCCCGACCGCACGGCAGACTGCGATGGATGGCGCCCCCCCCGCACACTCACAATGAGACACACGCCGCACGCCCCGTCACTCCCGCGCCACCGCAGCGGGGAACAAAAAAAGAGCCGTCGTCGCGGACTGCCGGTGCCTCTAGCGAGAAGTAAGAGAAAAGGAGGGGAAATGGGAGCGTGTCTGCGGCACAGCCAGCGGCGGAAGGAAACGCAGCACGGAGACACGCAGCGACAGCGGCGGACACGGCGCACAAACTAAACGTGAGCCGCGGCGAGTTATTCCAGCAAAATTAAAACGAAAAAAGAAACAATGCGGAAGCCCAACAGAACTTAGAGAAAACAAAAAAAGAATGACTTTGACCGGTGTTTCTTTACTTTCAAGCGTCCAGCAGCACAAGAGGACTGTAAGAGTGTGTTTACTGTAATAACTGCACGAATAAAAAGGAAACATCGCCTTCTTGCATGGGCCCACACACCCCTCGCACATTTCATGCGGCGTTCGGCCTGCGCTTCCACCCGGCAGTTGCGTCACATCCGTGCGGCGCACAGCAATGCGGCCGGCACCGCCTGTGGGTGTGTGGGCTGCAGCAGCAAACAGGAGGGGGAAAAGGTGCGCCGCCC
>NW_021704534.1:0-1598 GCF_003719485.1 Trypanosoma conorhini | reverse complement strand
GGCCTGCGCTTCCACCCGGCAGTTGCGTCACATCCGTGCGGCGCACAGCAATGCGGCCGGCACCGCCTGTGGGTGTGTGGGCTGCAGCAGCAAACAGGAGGGGGAAAAGGGTGCGCCGCCCATAGGAAACTGCATGGAGTGGCGAAGCAATAGAAAAAAAAAGCAAAAATAATAAGTCTCTCAGAGCACAGGAGAGAGGAGGATTGTCCCACGGGGACGACAAGCAAACTGGGCAGAGAAAGCGTATGCGTCGTCCCTGCCAGGGTGGGTGGGTGTGTGCGGCTGCTTCGTCCTACCACTATCCAGCAGCTCAGTCAAGGGCAGCCGTGAGCAGCAGCGACAGCAGCAGCAGAGGTGCACGCACAAGCAGGGCGTTTACAACAGTGCTGTCTGTGTTGCTTTTTGTGTGTTTCGCAGCACTCGGACTGCTGGTGGTCGTCGTTGTGCTTCCTTCGCTGCCGCCGGTGGGAGGGGTGGCGGAGTTGGGCGTGCCGGAGGGGCGTTGTGGGGTTGGGGAAGTGCCCGTCTCTCCGGATCCACGTGTCCCGCTCTCCGCTGTGCCTGCTGGCGGGGCCGCAGATGGTCCTGGTGGTTGCTCTCCCGCGTCGGTTCCCTTTTCTCCCCGCGACGCACCCTTTGCGGCTGGCTCCCTCGCGGGGATTGTTAACGGGCAAACGCCTGGCTTGCCAAGTGCGCCACCGTCTGCGGCAGGAAGAGACGGACTGCCGGAGGTCGGAGTATTCGCTGCCGCCCACTTCTTGTGCACTCCGCTGCCGACATGCGTCGGGAAGTTCATCGTGAACGCGGTCCGAGCACTTTTGTCACTGCCGCAGCTCGCCTTGCAGTTCGCAGTCGCGTACAGCGATTCGGCGGAGAGGCAGAGGGACTCACTGACACCGCCGTCGCCTGCTCCGTACTGAGACACGTCCACCGAAACGATGCCGACGGTAACAACATCCTCCACCTCTGCGACAGGGTCCTCCCCAACAATTGTGTAGTCAAGACCTCCCACCGCCGCCGCACACTTCTCCCACGCAGCCGTGCTAGAGAAGCGCCAACTTAACTTGTTGCCACTGTCCGCGCAGGACACCTCCACCGACACATTCACCGGCTGCCATTCTTTTCGCAGAACCGCAGGCGGAGATGTATGCTTTGCAGTCGTAGCAGCAACACGAGCCCCCGTCGCCCCGCAGACGGAGGGGGCGCAGCAGCCGCAGAGCAGCGCGAGGAGCGCCAACGCGCACACCGCACGGCGCCGCACCGTCAGCGTCATCGTAGGCAAAATTTGTGGTCGTAGAGTCGTAGCAGAGTCGCTGAAGTCGGCGGAGAAAAAGAAGCAAAGAAATAGAGGGAGGAAGAGGGAGTGCAGCGGAGACAGTGAAAAGAGCAGGTTGCAAAAAGAAAAAGTCGGCAGCCGAGCAACTTCACGCAGCCACACACGCAAGAAAGGCACGCACAGCACTGGCAGTCATCCACGACGGAGCAGCGGCCCACAGCTGACCCCCCACATGCACGTGCACACGGGAAGTGGGCCCGCAGCCACCACCCAAATGAGGCGGCTCCCGCAAGGAAAACGAGTTGTCACAGCGCACTCCCCC